>NC_142934.1:49619183-49696683 GCF_046866305.1 Octopus bimaculoides
ATTACTGTATGCTTGCTTGTCATCCACAAATTGTAAGCATATAATGTGAATCACTGTCACCATTTTTCTGTATTCGTCTTTAGTTACAACGAGGTAGGCGATCGAAATATATGAAACAGCGCTAATCGAACTCATAAAGCTACTTTGAAATATATAATCGATAAACGCATTTGGAGAAAGATTCTGTTGGTCTTTTAAAATGTACCGGGAAAAACCATATAATATAGTCCCACATCTAAGAAGCGTATAAAATCTCCACATTTATGTCTAATTTACGTAGGTAATAAAGGCATTAACTATTTGGCAGAATACAGTTGATTAAGTGTGGAAAGAAAATCTGATATGGGGCCCATGAATGCTTCGGTCGGGATGTCACGTGATAAAGTAAATACATCGTTGTGTAACCATTGTAACAAATCAATGTAAAGTATATAAAAACAAGAAAAATAAATTGCTTCGAAATATCTCTGCTGTCACGTGAAGTGATACTGACAATAACTGGATAAGAAATGTATCTGTCGATAGTATCGCGAACGCCATTAATTATGATATGGCTTTGCTCACATTTCCTCGTAAGTTTACTAATCTTTACTTGCCAATACTTTAAATTTTAAAGCGTTTCAGATAAGGCAAACGACTGTAATTAGACATAACAATTGTACAATAGCAAAATATGCAACTGGATTTATTGTAAGATAAAATTTAGTACACAATATGCAAGGTCTTTCATGTTTATATAGAACAACGCGTTTCCAAATGAGTTTTTTTTATTGAAATATTTCTAAGTAAATGACTGTTGAGGCAAAGAGGATTTAAAGTTAACCAAGGCATATTTAGAGTATAGAATGAAGATGAAATTGATTTAAATAATAAAGTAAAATGAAAACAATAGTATGCAGTTTCACTTGTCCAATCACATTTTTAGTAGCCAATGACTATTTTCTGAATAGAGATTTATTCCAAATGTTTAGATCAGTGTGCAGATCGCTAAAAGCAATGCCGTGTCATTTCGCCCAGCTTCCATCTCCCAAGTGTTATTCACACAGTTCCAGACAACCTGCGGCTACGTTAGAAGACACTTGCTCTATATTCCATGAAATGAAATCGAACCTAAACTCTAGTAGTTACGAAGCGAATGTAAAGAATGAACAACCAGGTCTTGGCGCGTTTCTAAACAACACAGTCATGCCCTCACTCGTTTCTTAACGCAGCAAAATATTTTTTACTAATACAGATAAAACTATATTAACGAATTTATATTTTGACCATCTTTGCAGTGCATAATGTATACACTCATGCATATGTGTGTACGAGTAGATTCGATAGGTTATCATATTCATGAGCAATACCTCGGTATGTGTCCATTTCTTCAGTCAGAATAAAAGCGCAGCTCCTTTACGGCGCGGAGACAGGCACACGCACATAATTAAATAAATACACAAACCAATCATTGACTGGGGTCAGTGAAATGATATCTCAGTGTAGATTGGAAAATAACATGTTATACAATGTGGATACGTACATAACCGTATATATACATATCTAGTTTTATTTATATTAGAGAAGTAGAAGGAGAAAGAATGATACAGGAGAACATAGAAATAGCGAACTGGGGAGTTAACGTATATTCACACACCCACGTAAAAGCCACTGTCGTAAAGACTACTGAGCAACGGTTGAACACACTGCCTTACCAATGTGTGATGCCAAATACAATGAATTGATGTCGCCGAATATAGTACAATTCATATTATAGCTAAAAAGGCACCAACTTCCGGCTAACATTTTGTCTAAGCGCGTGGGTCTATGAATAAAAAAATAAGTGATGTGGCTTACACTGTATTAATCTCATGTGACTTATGCTGATAAAGGGAAGAATGACATCTAGAAGCCGACTTGAACTTTTCGCAAACGTGTTATTCTCCTCCAGAAATCTAACGTGATGCGTTCATTCAAAGTACTCACGAAACTTTCAGCGATATACAGTTGAATCGCACTATATCACTCTTTACTCTTTACTCTTTACTCTTTTACTTGTTTCAGTCATTTGACTGTGGCCATGCTGGAGCACCGCCTTTAGTCGAGCAAATCGACCCCCAGGACTTATTCTTTGTAAGCCTAGTACTTATTCTATCGGTCGTAAACACACCAGCATCGGTTGTCAAGCGATGTTGGGGGGGGGGGACAAACACAGACACACAAACATATACACACACACATATATATATATACATATATACGTCGGCACTCGATTTCCGGGGCGCCGGCATCGGACGCACTTCATCTCCGATCCGACGTCGCGTCCCGGTTCCGTCGGGCTGGTAGGCGCGCGGCGTCCGCAGGTCACAGATAAGCGCCCCTGCCACCGCCGGCATCGGGACCCACGCGCTTCTCTCAACCGGGCCTGTCGCTCCACGAAAGCGCAGGTACGGCTAACTGATGGAGTCGGGCTAACGCACCCCGCCCTCAGCAAGCGAAGTGAATAAATATCTTTAAAATTGCATTTTCAAACCTTCTTTCATATATATTTCCCCTCGTGCGGTATCTTACAACTTTACTTTGTTATATATATGCGTACGTCATTATGATATATATATATATATGTGTGTGTGTGTGTGTGTGTGTGTGTATAAATATATGTTTATGCACAGGTCACACGTTTTCAAATATTCTGTTTCTTATACTAAGGTATTCGTCATCTGGATTAACCATCATCTGTGCCGTATCAAACTCCAAACCATATTGAACATGTGGGTTATGAGTAATTATAAAATTAATATCAGTTATAAGAAGTTACTAACATGCAGATATATTAACAGCAGAATAGTGTGCAGGAATATATTCATGGAAGATATAATCCCATAAATATCTACACATGCGGTTTTATACCTGCTACTATATAGATGCATACATACGTAAAGAATTCATATTGCAATAATTGCGAAATTTATAGGAAAGTAAACGCTAGAAATGTTTATAATGATATCTATATTTCTACACTACTAAGTACTCCCGTCAACCGACCCCGATTATTTGAACATCAAAATAGGACTTCTATTAGATACATGATAAATTTGAGGACAAACGCTTCCCTCAGACTGTTGTAACAATCTGATGAATTTATTGACTAGATTTTAAGAGAATGCAACGATTTATGTGATATGAAAAATGTTAATATATATAAAAATAAAGTATCCGGCTTATATCGATTGAATCTACAGTAGTATGTTCTAATGATTTTAGTTCCTCCTATCAAATAGTGAAAATAACCTTTATTAGCCTTAGTGGTGGACTTCTGAGACTAATAGACTGACTCCAGTGTTTAATGTCTATAGCGTGCTGGAACTTCGTCACTGATTGATTTTCCATCCTGATTTACTCTATATGTTGGTCAGTGAACTTAATTTTGAAATGTCTGGAAAACGTTTTCTACAAGAGTATTACATGTGTTCATTAAACTGAAATGAAGTTTATCTATAAATTCAAATTAAATTATGTCTGGAACGCTTACATTTAATAATGCAAACTATCAGTTGTTGTGGTAATTAAGTTATTCCTAATAATTTGATCTTATGTATCCCAAATACAAAATCACACAAATATTACATAGATAATTTATTAAATGCATAACTAAATTGACTTTTCTTCTTAAACAAATGTCACGATGTAATAATGCATATAAAGCTTGCTTGAGTATACACATATAATCATTAAAGACATTCCCGCTATAAAAGGTTGGCTGGAGGAAATTTCCTCTAAAATAAAATAGAAATCTTCAGAGACAAAAGATGAGATTCAGCATGTTGGTAGACTAATAGCTTCACTTACTTTTTGCTATAAGATAGCTAAATCTTTTATCCAGTTTAAATTTGTAATACAATGTATTATTCTTGTGTTTTAATTAGCGGAGAAAGAATAGCTCCCGTACCATTTGATAGTCCTCTGACATCTGTAGGTAAGTGTATTTGGTAGGAAATAAACCACAATAACTACTGCTGAAAGCAAACCACAAAGATATCGAGTTATCAATAGACTGAAAACTTCGGATAAAGACAATCAAGAACCAGGTGTGTTAGCATAGGAAATGGATTATGTGTAATTCTCAGCAGTTATTATTAAACATGAATTAAGTATTAATTATACATCACATAAAGTAACAGCTACGATAATGTCAGTAGGTTTACAAATTGACGAACGTATTTGTAAGAATGGTGCTTCGATGGATCGCTTTAGAAAATTAATAATCTCGTTACATATCGCGGTTTCATTAAGATTTTACTTATCTATTAATTGAAACAAAAGGAAAATTACGGTATTTTAAACTATTTAAGACTCACACAAGATTAAAGGGTAGTATATTGGGTAAGTTTATAATTTCATGAGAAATAATTTCTATTTCATCTAAATGAAAATAGATTTCTGATAATTACGTGCGTAAGTTTAAATTCTAATAGATTTTTGAGCGATTATAAACTAATTAATTTTTTCTTCATATTCTTTAAGTATTAAGCGCCACTATATGTTGTATACTTTAATAGTTTCAACACTAAATTTAACGTAATGGATATATATAGGTTCAGAAGACGTTATTTAAATTTGGGCTGAGATAAAGGAGCATAACCATCTAACAAAGTATTTCTTGGTCCCTGATTTCAGGAAAATAACTTCATAGGCTGTGAATTAAGTCTAACTAATTTATCGTAAGGTAAAATACTTCAGAAATATATGAGTAAGACTAATATGATAAATTTGATCAAAGTTGATTTCAAAATATCCACTTTAATGCTGTTTCGCATTACAGATCTTTTTCATTGCCAGTGTAGCCGTATAGCAGAAAGTGCCTTGAGATACAAGTTGGTGTATCATATGCTAAATATATGAAACAATATTTTGCACATTACATTTGAACGTAAAACTGTGATTCACTAGATATTTTTGTTTCATTACGAGCTATTTTTCTCTCTAGTATGTTGTGTATCATATTTCGTGGCTAAATTAATTTTGGTTCTTAAATCTCATCGCTGATCCTCAGAGTAATATTGTATTGAATTAAACTTGAATAAATTAGATATATGATATGGCATTCGAAATCATTTTGAAGTGATTCACAATTCTATGAAACGTTTGGCACGAAAAACGTAAAACAACAATTATCATTTCCAATAACTTGATTCATATTACTATCGCATACATAATTTTTGAAAAGCCAATTTGAAATATAGTTCGTACAGTATTATAATATATGGTTAAATGAATCACTATGCTTAGTCTACTGCAATTAAAATTTCACTACTCTGGCGATAGACAAAATATACCAGGAAATATATGGAAAACAAGAATTAGCAATTCAATATGAAATTACTTTGTGGGAACTCAAGAGGAGACACGCACGTGCACACACACATACACAAAAATACATACTCCCACAAAAGCTGACCACATTGATGCTGTCATACACACTCTAAAGACGATCTTAAAAACATCAAAATTTCACTGCTTGTAAGGAGGTGGACCTCCCAGCAAATATCGATAAATCTTATATTTTAACAACCCTGCCATCGTATGCATTATACAATATGGATGTATGGTAATATGAACATATATTTGTTCGTCATAAAGTCATATATACATTCTGCATAGGAAACCAACTCATATTAAAGGCAGATGCAACCCTTGATGATGAAATTGCTAATGTAATTCAAAATACATGAATATGGTTTGGAAAACTATGTCATTAATCTGGTCTGAGAGTTATCTATAAAACCTGACACTGAAATATCTATCTCATGCAGGCATTATGTCTTCTTGTATTGGAACGAGATACGTACACTACATTTTAAATATTTTAAACGTTCGGAGAATTTTGAATGAAAATGCTTTGACAAATTTTGCATTTATTTTAGAGAGGCCATGCCTTCGATTCTGAGAAACTAAGGGTTGTATCTATCTATCTATCTATCTATCTATCTATCTATCTATCTATATAGGAGTGGCTGTGTGGTAAGTAGCTTGCTTACCAACCACATTGTTCCGGGTTCAGTCCCACTGCGTGGCACCTTGGGAGAGTGTCTTCTACTATAGCCTCGGGCCGACCAAAGCCTGTGGATTTGGTAGACGGAAACAGAAAGAAGCCCGTCGTATATATATATATATATATATATATATATATATATATATATATATATATATATATATATATATATATATATATGTATATGTATGTATATGTATGTGTGTGTATATGTTTGTGTGTCTGTGTTTGTCCCCCAACATTGCTTGACAACCGATGCTGGTGTGTTTACGTCCCCGTAACCTAGCGGTTCGGCAAAAGAGAGAGAGAGTAAGGAGTATATATATGTATGACCATGGGTTGGCACCTACAAAGTTACCCTCCCAGGCAGAAGTATGGGAAACAGTGTATATGGAAGAACATCAGAAGTCCATACACACCAGCCTCCCCTCTCCACGCCACAGATGCTATCTAAGGGAAGGGCAAAGGCTAATGCAGCAGCCCGGTCCGGGAAACTAACTCACTACCTTATGATTGTGAACCAGACGATATAACCACTGAGTCATGCATATATAAAATATATATAATATTAATTAAGAGAAGATAGGTTCAGTATTAAACCTTTATTGGGTCCAACATCTTTCGACCCATCAGTCTGGGTCTCATTAGGTACATCGATAACAATATGTTTTACTACGTATTTTTTTAGTGTCGGCTGGCTTGTTATATGCCCATCAAGTTACGGAAGGAATAAAACTAAATAATATTACAGAAATGCCAAAAAATTCAAATATGAACGTGGAAATCTTGCGTTCTAGTTTAGATAATATGACCTAATCAGCTTTGGCTGTCATAACTACTTAGAGGAAAAAGAAAGTAGAAGGAGGAAAGAAGATTAATACTTAGTCAAATAGTTTTATGCTCCTGCATATGCATAAAGACATAAAAGCAGATCGACAGAGTCACACACACACAGATATATATATATATATATATATATATATATATATATATATATATATATATATATATATATATATATATATATATATATATATATAAGTATATATGCATATATATATATATATATATATATATATAAGTATATATGCATATATATATATATATATATATATATATATATATATATGTATATACACACACACATATAGGTATATATATATATATATATATATATATATATATATATATATATATATACATATACCTATATGTATATATAATATACATATATACACACAGAGACATATATATATATATATACATTTACATGCAAACACATATATGTAAGTTCACACATCCCACTATATATATATATATATATATATATATATATATATACACACACATACAACATGCATATAGTTGCATATAGATGCATACATAGACCCAGACAAGTACCCCCACACCCATACACTCACATATATGCATACGTATATTCATACTTATATACATATATATATATATATATATATACATAACTGCATTTAAAGTTACATGTATAAATAAATGCTATTCGTATACGGTTCTTCTTCAATGTTTCATGGTTACAGTTTATGAGGTTTTAAATTAGGGAGATTAATGTGGGTTCTGGGTGTTAGGTTTGCTTCAGTTAGGTGTGGTTTACATTGTAGTATGTGATCGCGTGTTTAGTTCTATGCATGCACCTGGATAATAGTTCGTAAATCATTTTATATTGCGCTCCTTTGTTAATACTATTGAGAGTGACTCCTCAGAACATCGCTGGCATTTCGGGATAATGTGTTTCAGAAAAAAAAACCCAAAAAAAACTAATTCCTTTTACCATTTACTATTACATTAGCCCTTTGTAGAGTGTCGTTGCAGAGGTTAGAATCAGTCACATATTTTATGCCTTGTAAACGCCCGCACTAGTAAGCTGTTTACAGGAAGCGTTTATGATTTCAAGGTTACCAGTAGCCCTAATACTAACCTTATCGGTTTCAGTGGGTGGTACGAGGTATGTATGTATTATATAGGCATGTATATAAAATGTGTGTATTAAAATTTATATACACTTATATACCCTGCCTCCGTATGCATGTGTGTATTTAAGCATACATATGTAAAGATTAATATATGTTACAGAATACAGCATGGCCTAGTGGTTAGACTTTGGAGTTCACAATCGTATGATTCCTAATGTATGTTGTACGTTGTTTCCTAGAATTTGGAACTGTATTTCAAACTGATCCACTCTATTCAGTTAAAAACGCTCATCATCATTTTGGCTATAATTTCTTGGTGGACTGGTTCTCCATCTACCCATCGAATAGTGCTTTACCAGTTGGGAGTAGTGTCCCCCAATACTTAATTTTTGGTATAGACAATAGCTTGGAATAGCCCTAGATATCCACGGCCTCTACTGGCTCATACACTCATAAATTGACTTTCCCTTGCATATACACAGACACACGCGCACACGTACATGCACACACACATACGTACATCATGCATTCGTACATAATGTAAACTCCATGCAATCAGAAACAAAATAGAACAACATGGAAGAAATAAGAAATTGTAAGAATTGGTTTGACGCATTGAACAATCAATTGAGAAAAGAAAACATCGAGTGCGACAAAAAAAAAAAGGAAAGAATGAGAAAGATAACAAGGTTTTAGTAACAAAATAAAAATTCACTTAACTATAGGCTCAAAACCTGAAGTTTTGAAGGAGGAGCCTGGTCGATTACCTCGACTCCAGTTCACAGATTGCATTTTTTTTTATCGATCCTGAGAGAATTACCGGCAAAGTCGATCCTAGCGGATTTTGAATTGAGGTAGTAAATTCATGCATACACAACCATACACACGTTCTCACGTACGTAGATACATATAGACACCCGCACGCACACACATACACATATGTATATGCATACATATATACACATGTACACACACACACATTCACACATAAGCAATACCACTCGTTAAAAAGTAATGCTTTTCTGGAAAGCTTGAAATACGAAACCCTATTAGAGCGAAATTAATTTTTACTATTGATTTCCATGTTGGAAAGACGGCGAACAAAGAAGGTTGTTAACAAACCGGACAAAACGTTTTGCAGTATTTCGTCCGTTTTTACATTCTGATTTCAAACTTCGTCGAAGCCGACTTTGGTTTGCATCCATTCGTAGTCGATTAAACAAGCACTAGCCAAGTACTGGGATTGATGTACTCAAGCTGCACCTCCCCCACCCAAATTCCAGGCCTCGTGTCGGTTGTAGAAAGGATTTTCTTGTTGCAAAGTGACAATGCGTTCTGAGAGAGTTCTCTGAAAGAAGAAAAGAGAAAGAGAATCCGAGAAATAAAGCGATCATCTTATACATGATAATAATCTTTAAGCATACACAGTACAATATGTATACATTAAAATATTTGAAGAGAAATGCGTCTGGGAATAAATAAGAATCGTAATAGAATACGTACTTATCCCAGAATATGTTAGCTATTGTGTGAGGGGTGGTGGTGAAATAAGAGTTACAGGGGGATGAGAGAACCATCATCTATCTTACCATTATTCGGAGTTAAAATATAATTGTGAGCCAAAGAACGTATCCCAAATTGTTTGATATTAATGATCCATTATAAATATAGTAACTTTTGTCTTAATTACCGGTGTGCTTTTCAGCAAATTATGTCCATTCTCGAATCACACACACAAGCGTCAACCCAGTTTCAGCATCGCATGATGTCGATGAAAATATAACATCTGCAGTTAACAACGCCAATTCTTGTCTACATGAATTAATTTTCGTTCTATTGTGAGGTATTGTTTTCCATTCAAACATTGCAAGCTTTAAAGAGTTGGCAATGTTAGAATATTTATTTGTATATTTATACTTATTCTTCATTTGTACATTTATACAAACGACTGAAACATGTAAAAATGACTGAAACAAGTAAAAAAGAGAGTAAGAGAGAGTCTCTGCTAAGAAAAAATTGATTTGAAATTGTACCAATCAGTGAACACAGTGTGCATCCCGACCAATGAAAGGACATCCACCGTGGGCGGGCTCACCTGTGTATGTGACCTTAGTTTGCCCTCGCATAGATACGCGGTGTTGTTGTCTTCATTGAGGTTTTCCATCGCACCACCCGCATTATAGTACACGCTCAGCCACTGTGAAAGATAAGGAGATTGTAGCAAAATCCATATGTCACTAATGTCTTATAGGATAGTGAGGAGAGTGGCATATCAGATAAAGCTTGATTTTACATGCAGCAAAATACTGTACATTCTTGTTTTCACGAATCAGCTGATGTTCTTTGTAATCATTCATTATTAATGGTTTAATATTCCAAGAAATAATCAAATGTACGAGATATAGCTGTTTGGCACCAAAAATTCTAATATGGGAAAGTAAAGACGAAATGAAAATATAAGTCTGTTTCCTATTAAAATAAGGACTGGAATATATCAAAATATTGCATATAAACATACTAAAATAAAATTTCATTAGACAGAATATTTTGAATTTACTTCGTTTTATGTACAGAACACTTAATTTTAATTCCTGATCCAGAGTAAATTTGAATTTTCTAATGTTTTATGTTGTCATCTGTAATGGAAGTTGAATAGTCATATTTTAAATTGACTTCATATACGTCACCTCGTCAAGCTGATTACCTTAGAAATATTTACAACCTTTGTGAATTAGCTAAGTAGTTTGTAGATTACGGCAAATATTTCAATGAAAAACTTAAGTCTTATTGACTGATTCGTTATTTCATTATTACGTATGGATTTAATATGTATAAATACATCCACACTCACATTATTCTCTGTCATCGAATGGAGAAAATTATACTCAGTACATAGTTTAGAGTATATGACTTACTTCAATTGAATTCTTTTCTCACTAGTCAAGTTTCACAATACAGCAAGCGTCATGTGAGTACTACTATTTATTTTGTTATTCTGTGCATGTATATCCCTCAGACTTGAGCAGGATGTGCATCCTTTTTGGTATACAGAAAGAGCATTTCTTTTATCTATATGCACAAAATGATGAGTCATAAGTATAATATGTTTCTTGAAATCATCATCACCTATACCAAAGTACTGTTTCTTATCGACCACTCTATCTTTCTGCGATTGATGTGACTTCGACTTTTTATTGTACTGACTTAGGTCATGCTCACTGAACATTTCTATACTTTGGCAAACCTACAAAATATCTACAAATAAGGCATACAAAAAAACGACAAACACAAATACAATTAACTTAAAGCATTTGCACATTTGTTTACGAACTTTTTCTATTGGTTCATTTCTGATGTTAAATATCTCAATAAACAACCAACAGAAAAACAAATTCCTCCCCATGCAACCAACGGATTTCAATGCTAGGGTACAATATTATTAAATAACAAGTTTAAGATGGAATAAAATCCTTCTAAATAAATTGGCCATGCAGATGGTTTATCTAGGCTAATTCTGAAGAATGCGGAAACGTTGGGAAATACGCTGATAGCCGCATTAGTATCAGAAAAGGAAATTAAAAACGTTATGTGTAATCTCATTATTCAGGAGTTACCAGTGACTGTATAAGATATAAAAAATAAATCAGCGGAGGACAAATACATCATAAAAATTAAGGAAGCCTTAAAAAATAAACAAAAGTGAAACACGAATGCGAACCATTTTTCCCTCTGCGACGATGTACGCACAAATAATGGTAGTACCAACTGCACTACAGAAACGGATATTACATGAATTTCATAGTGGACACCCAGAGATGTCAAGAATGAAAGCTTTGATGAGGAGTTCCATGTATTGGCCGGGAACCGACTGGGACGTTGAAAATTTGGTAAAATCATGTAGAGGTTGTCTGAAATACCAATAGTGGCGTGAGACGGATAGTCTGTAGTCCAGGGTACATATAGACTACGCTGGACCAGTGAATGACGCACTATACTTCATCATTGTTGATAGCTGTTCCAAGACGCCCGAAGTTTCTAAGTGCAGTCAACCTACCTCGAAGGCAACAATAAAGTTTTTTTCTACACGAACGTTTTGCACGATACAGTGTTTCGGACAGCATAGAATCGGATAATGGAACATAATTTAAAGGATAAGGGTTCAAGAAATTCTGCAAAATGCATGAAATCGAGAATATGTTTACCCCACCCTACCACTCGAAGTCAAATGGGTAAACAGAATGATTCGCAGATACTTTCAAGCAAGTGCTAAAAAAATGAAAGGAACGAGTTAGGAAATGATGAAGCGCTAACTAAATTTTTAAGTGTGTACAGAATAACGTTAAATCCGAATACCAGTTCAGGCAAGTCACTTGCAGAGCTAATTTTCGCCCAAAAGATTAAATCGATCTTCGACAAATTGTTGCCAAAGGAAAAAAACTTAGAGAGAAAATACAAAAAATTAAAGTAAATATTTTGATGTCGGAGCCAAAGTCTATTTCAAAGTATACAAGAACGGTAAAAAGAGTTGGCAGGATGGTGTGTTGACTAAAAGAATTGGAAACATGGTGTATTTAATGAAAGGCTAAAGTGGGAGCATAAACGACACCTGAATCAATTAAAAATCAGGCATGCAGAAAAAGGAAGGAAGTTCCGATGGCAGTGTTTTACGAGATGTTCGATGTACCAGTACCGAAAGAGATTGAGGTTACAAGAACAGTAACAGAAAACGTAAACAGATTGGATGGATATTTAGAAATAATTCCTACGTGGAAAAGTTATTGGACTCCCTAGGGAAACAATATTTCGAAAAGTGTTGGAAAAAAAAACGAAAAAATAAATTTCGTTTCCTACGGAAGTTGTAATCTCAAAAGAGGAGATCTTGTGATGAGAGTCACGACCCCCACCCCCCGTGAGAATAGACTTGAATGAACGACTATAAACAGTAGTGGTCTCTGTGAGAGAGTATAGGCAGAAAGTCGTAAGATGTCGTTTTGGTATTTCGTCGGAATATCGTTTGTTGACACGTATATTTTGTGGAGACTTTCTTGGATTGTTAGGTTGTTGTTACCCTGCTTCGTTATATATAATATTGTCGCTACACAGTTATAGTGTGAACATGCATCGTCATAAATAGTCGCGATACTGCAATAATTGGCGACGCGTAACTACGTTACAATATTATGTTAGCAACAATAAACCATACGTATCATTGGTCAAGCTGCTGCCTCTATTCTCTAGCATTCCTCAAGTCTGTTATCAAAAAATGGTTACCGGCAGTATGAAACTTTGTGAGAAAATAAACTTGCTTGAGTTGTGTTTGAAAATCCAGAATCTCAGGTCAATTCAAAACCTTAATTCTTCTTTGCTGGAACATTTACAGAAAACCTAATAACAGGAAAAAATCACAACAATTGTTTCGATACACCTAGCATCGATTGATCATGGGCGGGACACACAACAACTGGTTCATTTGCTATATACCTAACGATCACTGTGAAAGTGACTGTTCTTTTCCAGTAAGCTACCAGGTGTAAACCATTGGTTTATTAGCCATTATATATATATATATATATATATATATATATATATATACGCACACACACACAGATTATGAAAGAAAGTGGACAGCATCCTTTGCTAACGAGATAAATATCAATTTATTTTCTTAAATGAATTTTGTGTGCATATTTGTCTGTTCTTCTTCTGCTATTGCGGCATATATGCAAATGTATGTATGCATGTATAATGCCAAAATCATACTGTTATTCTATTCCTCAGTACGTCTTGCAAACTAGATGCCAGGAATCTGGCAAGATTGTAAAATGTTGTTAATATTCGGATTTATTTCGGCAAAATATATCTTATATTTCCTTTTCTTCTTTATTCATATAGCTGAAGGCTCCATGTGGACGGGATGGTGGACATATGAAGGCATTTCAGGTAAAGTAATTTTCTTTTCTATTAGATTTTCATGTTCGTTTTGTGTACTTCAATAAAACCAGCGTTGTGATAAAACATTGGTATTTACCTTAACTTAGTATCTTTTGTTTATTCTCATAACGTTATTTTTGTGGAAATAGAATAACTTCCAGTGAAATATTTTTTTATAAGATAAACAGTATTAGAAGTATGTGCAAAATTCTATTCCAAATTCTATCACTCCGATGAAACAATTGACCAAACCATTGACGGTTGGATAATTTACCAAATATGCCTCTCTTGGTTTTTGATAAAATGTAACTTAATGACTCATTAACCAGATTCAGTTAGGGGTTCAAAATCAGAGTTGTATTGAGCGCCCCACAATTTGCCACATGGCATTAGAAATGTCGATAAAATGTCGATAAAAATAACAAACACGTTTGCACTTCGTGCTTTGTACTTTATCTCCGCCGCACAAAAAATTATATATGTGTCTTGAAATTATGTAGAATAGTAGTTCAGATACATTATTGTTTGATGCGCACAACATGGATTAATAGTTAAAAGGAAAGAGAATGCTTCTCAACTTCAAAATTCTAGGTACCTTTCGAATCATGAAAAGAGAGTAAATTTATGCAATGCATCTCGTATCTCCGGCTTCTGTTGATAAGTATTTCACATTAAATAATGAAGTTGATTTATACTAATTATCAGAAATTTTCCTTTACACAGATACATTAACACAGATGCATCTATAAAGAAACATAACTACATGCAGCGATACATATATACATAGATAAGAGATATAAATACAGACATCTATGCATACATACACGCATACATACATACATACATACATACATACATACATACATATATACACATACATGCATACATGTGTGTGTGTGTGTGTGCGTGTGTGTGTGTGCGCGCGCGTGTGTGTGTGTGTGTGTGTGTGTGTGCGCGTGTGTGTGTGTGTGTGTACATAGTATTTTGTTAACGCCGAAACGACATTCACTCAGTTTCAAGAAACTGATATTTCAGATTCAGTAAAATGCTATTTTACAATACTTCGCTATTCCAGTCCAAATTTTCCATATGTGATCCTATACATACATACATACATACATACATATATACATACATGCATGCATTCATCCATACATACATACATACATATATACATACATACATACATATAATTTAACTAAAATGAGCGAAGAGAAATAACTCAGTGTGACAAATGGCATATATTTGAATACTAAAGACAAATATAGGGATATCAAATACAACATAATTTCTTGATTTATTAAAATTATCTCTGCCTCTAGAGAATGTATCATAATCGCTGCTTGTAGCTGGAATGATGTTTAATTGGAAGTCTTAAAGGGAAGAAGTTCCTATGATATCGATTAATCTTAAGTATAGATGACCGTATGGTCCGCATTTAATGCAAATTACAAGTCCCCAGTGGTTCTGGTGAATGGATATGTGAGGAATTGTTAGTTCCCATAAATATAAAGGAAACGTTATGGTAACATTGTTGGAAACAGGCAAAATATCCAGATTGAACATGCATCTGTAAATGGTGGGTGGAAGCAACGGATCACTAAGTTACGCCAATTCTCGATACGTTTAAATGAGGAGGGGTGAGCGCAGAAGTGGTGGATGGTGATGGGTTCATATTGGAGAGAAAAGAAACGAGGAAACGATTAAGTTTGTGAATGAAGAGGGTTATATACTGATGAGGTGTAAAGTGCAGATAGCGTAAAAAATGTGAAGTACCTGGAGTCGCTGAAAGTACAGAATATAGATTTGGAAAGCTTGTGTAGATGGTGAAATGAATGAACTGACGAAAATAATGGGGGAAACAGGTTCGATGGAGGAGACCAGCGTAGTGTGGTGGATGTACAGACAGAAACCATTTGCAATAATGCTGTGGAGCAATGGTTAAAGAAGATTGGGTATACAGAGTACGATGTGTGAATATAAGTTTGGAGACACCAATCGACATATGAATGATAAAGGTATCAGAAAAAGTTTTATTTTCAACTAGTGGTTAACTCACATATCCTTAAAACTCACAGCCTATTCTTTTCTTTTTATAGCAAATATACTCTTTACTCTTTACTCTTTTACTTGTTTCAGTCTTTTGACTGTGGCCATGCTGGAGCACCGCCTTTAGTCGAGCAACTTGACCCCAGGTCTTATTCTTTGGAAGCCTAGTACTTATTCTATCGGTCTCTTTTGCCGAACCGCTAAGTTACGGGGACATAAACACACCAGCATCGGTTGTCAAGCGATGTTGGGGGGGGACAAACACATACACACATACATATATATATATATATATATATACATACATATATACGACGGGCTTCTTTCAGTTTCCGTCTACCAAATCCATTCACAAGGCTTTGGTCGGCCCGAAGCTATAGTAGAAAACACTTGCCGAAGATGCCACGCAGTGGGACTGAACCTGGAACCATGTGGTTGGTAAGCAAGCTACTTACCACACAGCCACTCCTACGCCTATATATTCACCAGAAAACTAAATTTTAGTAATACGTCACATATCATCATTCATTACACGACATATAAATATTATATGCTCGCACGAATCAGCTTACAGGCACTCACATAGCAACATATATCTCGCACATGACCAGATACATATATGTATGCACAGAATATTCACACAGAAACATAGCTTCAGGGACGCATGCAATTATAACTCGTTCCATTTCCTCGGGCTTTTTACATCACTTAGGTTACAACCAAAAGAGTTTTACTAGAACGAATCAAGTCGAAATGTTGTACATAGGTGTTACACAGATGATAACCAAGCAATTTCCCAATTTCAACACCTTGCTCTCATTTGTTATTTACGGATACCATAGTACACCAAATGCAACATGGATTTCTGAAAGCCATAAAGCAGTCGTTCAGGAGGAGGAAAGATTAATAGCTATGCAGATCTCATAGTTAAGATACTTCCACTTAAAAACAATCCTATCGTACATATTTTCTGTTTCAGAATCTATTTCAAAGCATATCTTTTCGTTCCTTCTTTTTTTTATATTGCCTTCTGTCCCTTTCTTTGCTTTAGTCTTTTAAGAACACTGTAATAAGTTGGAACATATTCGTTGCATGCATTCAAATGTGAAACTTATATATATTTCTATATTGTGTCTGTGTTTTTGTAGATGTATACATCTATGTGTATGTATATATGTATATTCTATACGTACGTACATATATATGTGTATATTATGTATGCGTATACATGATTATATATGTGTGTATATATTTGTATGTATATATATACGTGCATATATGCATATATATATATATGTATGTACATATATGCATCTATGTATATATATATATATATGCCTATATACATATATGCATAGATAAATTTATATACATACATGTATATATATGTATATATGTATGTATGTATGTATGTATGTATGTATATGTATATTTATGTATATATGTGCATGTATAGGATGTATGAGTTTTAATACTTAAGTACTTTTGATAATGATTAATTACAATAGGAACTAGTAATATTATTTGACATAATTCTTTCAAGCTCTAAGAGAATATCATTTGATATTGGAAGCAGTGATCATTGTAAATGCCTTTATCTTGCTTCATTAGGATGTTCGAGGACGCTTGCAAAATTAATCTATTGGTATTATTTCTATTGTCATTTGAAACTCCTGTTAATATTTTCACAAAAAAATATTCGTACAAATATCATTTACGTTTATGTTAAGAGTAGTATATTATTTGAATATTCTCCCCACCCTGATACAATTTAACGTGCGTTTGGTTGAAGTATATAAACTCTCTCAATAGTTATAATTGCATGAAAGGCTTATATCCCTTCGAATTATAAATTAATATATTACAATACAATTATATATTTACACATCAAGGTAAAGTAGCTGTTTATGGAGTGTATATATGATCTACGATGGAAAGGACGTTGTTTGATTTCACATAAAATCTTTTAATTATCTAAATTGATAAACCATTGTAAACATTGTTTGGTTATTAACATTCCCTATGAACGGAACAAAAAAAAAAACATTTGTTGAAGGGTCTAAATTGATAATGTTTCAAAATAATTGTTGGATTGTTTGCTTGAATTAGAAATACTTATTACACTTCGAGATCAGTAGCAATAATCTTTCTTGCCTACTTCTTTTTGCCTTTCAATATACACAAAAAATTAGTTTTCACCACAATACTGGCCTTAATTTCATATTCAGATACAAACGTATAAACTTTTCAGAACACAAGTTGTTTATATACACGAATATATTCATCTCCCTTCCTTACATTCTTTCATTCATTCATTCTTTCTTTCTTTCTTTCTCACTCACTGTGTCTGTCTCTCTCTCTAATTACCTACCCATCTACTTACCTACGTACATAAATACCTACCTACCGATGTATCTATCTATCCATCTACACGCACACGCACACACACGCGCATATATATATATATATATATATATATATATATATATATATATATATATACGCATATATATATACATGCACACATATATATACATACACACACATATATATATATATATATATATATACACGCATATATATATATATATATATACATGCACACACATATATACATACACACACACACACACACACACACACACACACACACACACACACACACATATATATATATATATATATATATATATATATATACATTCTATATACTTCTACATTCAACACTGGCTAATTCTAAAAGGCAGCCGAGTTCGAAAGCCTTAGGGAGTTATCATGCTAGCACTCCCAAAATGTGTTTAAGATAATATCGTCTCGGTGACACAAGCTAAACGAATGAAAGATAAGGAGGAGGCTTGCGTTCACAGATACGTCATAAGCCTAATTAGTCATGTGACAAAGATTATTTTGAGAGTGGAGTTGAGTCGAGTGAAAGGTACTATTAAGAGAAACCTATCAGATGAACAGTTCGGCTATGGAATAGGAAAGGTGATGAGAAATGCAATTGTGTGCTTGAGGACGTTGTTGAAAGAGTGTATAGAGAATCAAAAAGACTTGTACATCTGTTTTATTGATTACGTGATGGCATTTGACTGTGTCAAGCATGAAGAGTTGGTGAGAATGCTGGAAGAACTCGAGATTGATGAGAAAGATCTAAGAAGGATTCGAAATTCGTATTGGGACCAGACAGCAGCCATCAGAGTGCATGGAGAATTGGGTGACTGAATTGACATCCAAAAAGGCGTCCGGCAGGGTTGTATTTTGTCACCTGATTTATTCAACCTATATAGTGAGAAGGCTCTAAGCAAAATCAAGACAATTGCAGGGTTACAACTGGGGGAAAGGAATTATTACAATCTGAGGTACGCAGACGAAACGGCTTTGTTTGCGGACACAGAAGAGAAACTTCAAGGATTGGTTAATATTGTGACTGAGGAGAATGGAAAGCTTGGACTGACGATTAACTGTCAGAAAACCTCAATGGTTTGTACCAAGAAAGCACAGGTACCCGCATGTCGCTTGTCGGCAAATGGAACTAGGATTGAAGGGAAGGACAGTTTCATATATCCGGGAAGTTGGATAACATCAAATGGAAGGTCAGATAAAGACATCAAGTGCAGAATTGGATTAGCAAGGACGAATTTTATGGATATGAAGAGCATGTTTTGTGCAAAGAAAATCGGAATGCAAGTCAAGAAAAGAGTATTGAATTGCTACATCTGGTCGGTGCTAATATATGGATGTGAATCTTAGACGATGAGCAAAATCATGGAGAAGTGACTCAAACATTCAGAAATGTGGTTTTATAGAAAATGCTTAGAGTCTCGAGAGTATAGAGGATGACGAATGAGGAAGTGTTGAAGAAGATGAAAGTGAAGAGACAGTTGATGGATACTATCAGAGAGGGACAGTGGAGATTGTTGGTCATTTTCTCAGAGAGAATGACGGAATGGAGCGTTACATGATGGAGACTGAGCTCGTGGGAAGAAGAGAGAGGGGAATGCAGAGAATGATATTCTACTGGATGAAGAAAAGAATGAACGTTCAGAGCAAAAAAGTTCAGGGTAGTGTTGCGAGAGAGAGAGAAACAAATGGAGGAACAAGCCATGATTCGTCAATCGCATGAATATGCCACGGTACAAGAGAGATGGTGATCATGCATCTCTATGGAAGTTTTTGTCATTATTGGCTTCTGGAAGATGGACTAGAGTACTGCATTTAGTCTCTAACTCCACATGCAGGTCTTGTTTTTCGCTCTATAACAGAAACAAACTAATGGTCTTATAAGGTAATGTTCGGGAAATGCTGTTTTCGGAGATGCAGTTACCTATAAAAACTGTGCAGAAACTTACAATAATAGATATCTGACGAAAAAACTCCCAGAACTATGCAACCTATTTGACCTAATAATAGGTCTCATGAACAGGTAAGTCATAAGTAAAAGTACTTCAATCTCCCTTTTCATTCATATTGAAGACAAATAACTAGAATCATAACTTTCAAAGTCTTGGATCCACTACTGTTTGACAACCAAATGATATATGCAGAACACAAGAAGCATATCAGTAAAGCAGCGAATTTTCTCTTAAGATTTACAAAGAATGTATGGGAGAATAAAAATGTCGGAACTTCTACTACAAAGTTGAAGGTGTAAAAGATGTATGTTCTTAGTACACTTCTTTATGACAGCTTGTCACCGAACAACGTACATGATACAGAACATAAACTTTACATGTTTCATATGAGGCGTATGCACAGAGTTCTTGAGAACAGCTAGCAGAACAGTGTTTGAAGCACTGACGTATCTGCACTGGAATGTTACTCATGTTCACTTGACGGCGACAAGTACTTGATGACTGGGATAAGTTCGTTTTATAGATAATGATATTATTACATGAAAAAAAATTCATATCTACTAAGCTACTGAACTGCAATCTGAATTGAGAGACAAGCGTCTCTCTCACGTACCTATACAAGGATGCGTGAAAGCATGACATAGAAGTAATCAACAACAAAACTCACTCGAGGGAAACAGTCGCAGAACAAACAAAACATTTAATAGATCAATAAAATTCACAGGCATTAAAAAGTGGAGAACAAACCTTTCATAAAACCTGGTGAACAAAAGCTTACATTGCAAGCTACCCACATGATACATAATACTCGATGTACATTTTAACAAACTACATAACTGATTCCTCTTTATGTCTTAATGGATAACTTCGCGATATATTTTCCCTATTTTCCTGCATTATACAAGTGATTCGTCACTTTGAATGCTCAAACTCTCCACAGACTCTCGTTCGGATTTGAAACACGCCTGCCATTCACAAAACGTTGATCGACTAAAGAACGTTCGCTAAAATCCGAATGCAATATTTCGATGATCTCGGCAACAGATCTGCAGTACCTCATGCATAATTTGCCTTAGCTCATTATTCGAATTCATTGGCCATCTCAAAAGTTGTAGAGTTGTTCTCACACAATGTTACAAAATCTCAGTAGATAACTGAATAAGAATACATATTAATTATGAACCTTAATTTTTTTTTATTGACTGCTAATGATAGAATTGTAAGAATGCTGTCCATAGACATTTTGATAGTGCATGTACTCAAACCTTTTTGATAAAATCTCTGTTTGTATACCTTGAGTATACTGTCTTGTATGTATGAAATGATTGTTGCTAATTTGTAATATGCTAATTTATTCGAAGCGTATTGATGACCGAAATGTCTTTTCAGAATGATGTATTTCATTTGATATAATATCACTAAGGTGACATTAAATATGTATCTAAGCCACACTCGTGAATTTTTTACGAAATTCGTGCAGAGATGTGCTCAATGCTTTAAGTATTTATTCTATTTTGTTAATAAGGAGCGCATAGCAATTCCTAATGATATGCAACTGGATAATCTATTTTGAGAATCTTCAATATGACTAAAAGCTATAATACTTAAAATAAATTATGAGGTTTATACTTTAACATGGTGCAAAGCATATTCTTTTAGAAATTAATTTTAGACCTGGTTTCTGGAAGCAATTACAAACTCGATTCTTTGCATGAATACGAAACGCCTATGCGTGATATATTTTGAATGAAATACATTTTCACTTTAATCGAACTTTATTAAGTTATATCGCAATACAAACGCATGCTTTTCTGAATTTCGTAGTGAAAATAATTTATTCTTAGTAGAAAATCATTAAAATATGTTTGTAATTAAAACGCTTACCTTCTGCTGATGTATAGCACCGTTCAGTCTAATATGCATTATGTGGTGAGTCAAAAATAGTTTTATTGAAATGAAATTATATACGTAGAGTGAAGAATAATTTTTAGGCTTAATTGCAGTTATTATTGAGAACAGAAAAGAAATAAACATAGTAATTTAAATTAAGAGATAAACGTAGATAAGCAATGAAAATGAGTCGGTTTTGATTTTGTTACACTTCAGGGAATTAGGATCAATCAAATAAATACATAGTTGCCGAATGACTTTTCGAAGTTAGAGTTCCTTTGCACCAAGCATGGATACTTTTAACAAGAAAATATTATAGCTACTGCAGTTTAATACAGTTAATGTAGGAAACAAAAATAATCTTTCATCAATTTAATTTAACTCTATAAAGGGAAAGTAAATGATGCTGAGATTTAACGTGACTAACATTTTAATGTAGATATGTAGTAGAAGGTGATATATACAGCCAAAATGTTTCCGTTGTTTATGTATAATAAGACGTTTCTCGTTAAATGTTTTGAAAACATATTCGAAATGTATTGAGTCTTGCTATACCTGACTGAATGTTTTTGTTCATCTTCGATTTTTGGTATAATAAGTCTGTAAAGATAGTAAATTCATAATTTCTGTACCACAAACTAAATTAAGAATTATCTTTGCCTTATTTTAATTGTCAACACACTCCGATAATCGTATTTCTATAAAGAATAAGCCGACTCCCTATTCATATAGTCTCGAAAAATAAAATGCAATGGTGACGTCAGTACAGTTGGAGTTCATTATAACATCGTTAGATAAATTTGTGTAAACATATTTAATGTGGTAGCGCTGTTGAAAGTTTCAAAGGTGAAAAAGTTATATTTCGGTTCGTTCACGACTGTGGCGTGACAGATTAAGTAACAAATAATATATCTAAGGAGGATATGGATGTAGTTCAGCACATGATAGTCCATATCAAGGAATCAAATAAAAGTTTACTTTATCTTTCAACAGAGTGGAACTTGTGGAACATTCGAAAGTGCCGGATTGTAATTGGTGAGCTCATCAAAAGATAGTTAAAGTATGTTGTTTGCAGGTGTTTGAAATACATTTACAGAAATTCAAATCATGTTTAATCTATAACTTCACTCTTTATGCATCTTTATTATGCATTTGCATGTGTTTATGTACATGCAGCATAAGATTTTTATATGAAGCCGAATGAAAATAAGTCATAAAACTGTAAACCAGAAATGTATTAAAGCCCACGCTTCATTTCCTTCATATGCCAACTCCTATTTTTGGTGTATATGTATAATGAACTTCAAGGGAAGCAAGTTTGCATAAAATATCTGATAATATCTTATACTCCAGTTCTGAATAACCTGATGAATACTTTCCTATTTCGCTTAGATGATAAAACGCACTCAGTTTGGTTAACCCATTGCTCTCCATTGATTTTACTGAATTGAGTCAGATCAAGATTAGCGTTATGTTTAACTGAATATAGCGAAATATATATATTTATTTTCTAAATTTTTCCATCCTATTTTCCACTTATCAACGTGTATGATAAGTTTTGCTGAGAAATGAATGCAGATTTCAATGCCATGTTGGTATTTTGATAAGTTAGTTATACTACGAAATATAATTATCTGGTCAAATAAATATATATACTTTTATTTCCCTGCATATAGCTAGCCGTTTCTTTTCACTTTTAAAAATATGTAATTCAAACTAATATTTTTAAAGTTTATTAGTTCTTGATGTGGAAGACAATTAATCTGTGATGAATACTATGTAAATAACTTTATTTTCTTAAACAATTACTGTGTTTTTGAAATGTGAAATCTGTTTAATACTTCTTTTCAATGTACGTTTATTCTGATAGATCTTGTAATAGGAATCACCAACAACCGATAATAAAGAAAATTTAATTTATTTCTGGGGCGGAGGCGGTAGAAGTGTATCATTTTATTAATTATTCGTCAAATTGTATTTCTAGTTATCAACTTCAAGTAATCGACAACTGATCACGATTTCCTCAAATCAGACATTTTACTTTTAAGTTGAAATTTAACGCGCAGCTGATCTATAAACCTGAACTATCTGGCTGAAATTCAGTTTAAAGATAAATAAATAAAAGAAATATTTTAAAATTTTAAGAAGTTATACAATATTTTATTTTTTATGTTTTTTAACATTTAGAATTCCATTTTGCTCACGAAACTAAGATACTTTTCACTTCATTGCATCTGAAGATATTAACTGTACAACTATATTAATTTGAATTAAGATAATTGATTCAGAAATAGTAAAAATTAACGGTTGAACTATTCCTTTATCTTTCTTTTTGAAGTGACGACACTTGTACCAATTCATTACAATTTCTTTTTGTATTCTCAATATGGATAGTATGGCAAAATACCAACATATTACAATTAGCAATGCAAAATGAATGTGCCTCTATAAAACAATTCCAGTCTGGCTTGTATCCCCACTGTGAACTTGCCTTTTTTTTTCTTGTTACTGTAATTATATGCAAAAGAATTAGAAAACTTTATGTAGCGGTTGACCTGCGGGAGTTAGTAACGAAATTCCTGCAAATAAGCTTTTCAAGTAAAGAACGGATGAAACATACTGGAAATATAGTTGTACATGTCAAAAACAGCAGCTACAATTGTAACACTTCTGATCATGATTTTACTAAATTTCGGTTTATTTAGGGCCGAAGAACAACAACAGTACATTCTAATAACATACTCTTCAAATGTTATGCTAAAATATTTGTATTATTTATCTTATACTATTTGACATTTATTGGAATATACAGCCATTCTTCCTCCATTATCAATCTTAATATGTCCTTTAGCGTTAAAACAACAATTACGTAGTTTAAAGGTGGACAGTTATTCCCAACAATGTATTAGTTGAAAGTCAGATATCTTGGGAATGCAGTACATATATACATATAAGCACGTTTTTAATAGAAATATTGAGATATCAAAGGGGTTCAGCTGGAGTTTAAGTGTATCACACTTATTGACCAATCGATTTCACACGGTGAGCACATAACTATAATATTCGACTAATATTTATGATACACGATTAATTTACTAACACCTAAAATTGAGAAGCTGTTATATTAATTTTTACAATGGATCTTTTATCGTAAATTTAATATTTATCAGTAATAAACGAATGATATTAAAACACCTTAATTTAATTTCAGAGCAATAAACACAGCTTTCAGTACTCATTAAAGTAACATTAGTATATAAAAAAAAAGTTTTCACTTCAATTATACAGATGAAAGGTTTGACACTTCTTTGTCTTTTAATGCAGAAAGTCTGTACATACATTCGATGGTAGTATATAAAACATTATTGTTAACCACGCTTTACTTGCCCAATTCGTGTTCCGGTCTTTGCTTTTTGGTTACATAAAAACAAAAATTAAAGGCAATTTTATGATAATTGCAGCTTAAAATATTCTGTTCATTAGCACATTTTATTTTTTGTGACAATATAAACGTCTGTCAAGTTTGGGGATATTTTTATTATATTATTCTATATCATCATTGTTTGAAATGAATCTAATATCAAACAAATAAAACAACGCTATAAAATATTGTTAATTTGTAAAGTAACCCCAAATATAGGTTTTCAATTTTTACTGGTACAGGAAATATAATCACACATCTTTTAATAGTCTTAAATTTTGTGTAGATACTCGTTATTATTTCTATTAAGTTATCTCTATTATATTCAATTATTCATTTTTGAACTATACATCCTATATTGTGTCTTAATATCTGTTCTGTAATTCATTGATATTTGTGGACTTTCAACGCAAGACAAAAATGAAAACAAGACAGTTTTCGTATATATATAAATATATATATATATATATATATATATATATATATATATATATATATATATATATATATATATATATATATATATATATATATATATATATATATATATATATATATATATATATATATATATATATATATATATATATATATATATATATATATATATATATATATATATATAACATACAAAAATAAGAGGAATGACGAGCAAATGTGGATCCCTATATGCTAGAAATAGATGCCGAATCATCTAATCACGAAAGAAATATGTTCTCAGTAAAACATTTAGCGACACAACAGACTGTAAACGGGCAAGACAAATGAAAAAAATACTAAATTAAAAAACGATTAACCTACGTACCGTGGTTTCACCTGTTAAAATTTACATAAGTAAATATCTGCAGGATCGTCAGCATAAGTCTGTCGATATGAGAATATAACTTCCAGAACTAGACACAAGATGTCCATCTATAAAGGAACACGTGTAGAGTCCTGCAAATTACATTCAGTGTATCCTTTCAAATGTCTTCAATCTGGCGCGCTAAGTCCGGAAATAATTCTGCAGTTAATAAACTCTTGCAGCTAAATTTACCGGTATGAGAACATCAATTATTTAAAATTAATTAATGAGGGTAGAAATTGAAATTCATCAATTAAAACCAGTAGTCTAGCATATTAAAAAGATCTGCGGATTAAAATTATATTACATACAAAAATAAGAGGAATGACCAAGACATTTGAAAGGATACACTGAATGTAATTTGCAGAACTCTACACGTGTTCCTTTATAGATGGACATCTTGTGTCTAGTTCTGGAAGTTATATTCTCATATAGACAGACTTACACTGACGATCCTGCAGATATTTACTTATGTAAATTTTAACAGGTGAGACCATGGTACGTAGGTTAATCGTTTTTTAATTTAGTATTTTTTTCATTTGTCTTGCCCGTTTGCAGTCTGTTGTGTCGCTAAATGTTTTACTGAGAACATATTTCTTTCGTGATTAGATGATTCGGCATCTATTTCTAGCATATAGGGATCCACATTTGCTGGTCATTCCTTTTATTTTTGTATGTAATATAATTTTAATCCTCGGATCTTTTTAATATGCTAGACCACTGGTTTTAATTGATTAATTTCAATTTCTACCCTCATTAATTAATTTATATATATATATATATATATATATATATATATATATATATATATATATATATATATATATATATATAGGAATGCACACACTTGGACACATCCAAACTCCTGTCTCTGGCATTTACCTGCTTCTTATCAACTAGGCGATTGGATAAAGGTTTATCAAATCTCGGTTTGTCCCCAAGTCATATTCTGTTGACCCTACAGTTTACCTCGTACTTAGTTCTTGATGACTTCTTTATTGCTCACTCACGCAACCCATTGTTATGGAATTATAGACTTCATATCGCCATATACTTCGCTTTTCTGACCTAGTATGACATAATAATAGCGAATTAATGCGTCAAACAACGTAAGTTTACATTATATTCTGTCTTAAAATATTGAGTGCAAAACAAGTGAAAGGTGGGTTTGAACACAAAAAGTTTCGAATTATTTTCATTTGCTGATTTCCTTTTTTTAACGATTAGGTATTTCTAAAACAAATATAATATAATATAATATAATATGATATAATATAATATAATATGATATAATGTAATATAATACAGTATAATATAGCATAATGTGCGCATATTTATGTTGGTATGTATAGAAATGAGTGCGTCTATATTAATAGTCTGGCACAAGATCACTTAACGGAAGAAGCAACTATCGTATATAATATGTACGTGTATGACGTTTTGAAATAATCATTTAATATTTTGTTGTGTCATATGAAGATAATCATAAGCTAAATAAAAGCAATTTTAAAACGTTCTGAATTCATTCGAACGTAATAGAAGAGTATTCTGTAGATGAGTATTATCTAAGACTTCATGGCGACGCATTGCGTCTTCGTCTGGAGATTTTGTTTAACTATATTTATTTTAGATTTACTTCTACAGAAATAATATTTCGGTTTCAAATTGACCAATTAACTTATTTGCATTTAATTTTTCCCCGTTTGGAGGCAATCTGTTGTACTTCGACGAAAACATTTCATTGAAAAAAAATAAGTATTGTTGATTCAGTGAGTCTATAATGCCAGTATGGGATGGAAACGAAGCTAATCCTGATATCTGTCTATTATTTTATTGTTTCCAATTTCATGTTATGTTTTTTCCGTTTTAAATGATATCCAAAATGGTCGATCTTAAAAAGGAAGGACTGCATTACTATACGGAAATCACGCTAACAACGTACAACAATATTAAAAACAAAACTATTTAAAATAGTCCTTGGAGACAAGTTAATGAAACAAGTAAATATAACCGAAAACAAGATATGGCATTTTTGAAAGCCCTCATGATTATCGAATAATGTTTCTTTTATGAGTAAAACGACCAATATGAAATGTGTTGAGTAGATCACTGTGAATTGTTTATGATATCGATTATTTCAAAGTAAAATATGTTTGTTATGTATTTTACAAAATTTTAAAAAAGGGATTTTTCAACGTAGGCCTCTGACAAGTATATTGGCCTGCAGATTGGGAAAGAAAATTTATAACACGTTATGTCATCTCAGTGCATTTTGATGTATCTCTTTCTAACACTTAGTAAACATTTTGCCTACACTTCAAAGCCCTTTCGTTCTTAGCATTTTAAAACTTATTTATGCTAGCAACACTCAAGATTTTACTACATATAAATACACAGCTAATGTATTTATCCTCTCTTCACTGGTTCATTACTTCTCAAATAAACCTTCCTCTACACCTGCACATCTTCTATTGCTGAATGCTGCGAAAACTCCTTACAATCTGGCTTTATCTTCATTCGACAGCTAGAATAAATAGATAACTTCAAAACAATAGAATAATCATTATATTTCATATCAATATCAACAGTATAGAACATTAGACTCTTTACATAATTTAGATCACGGAGTTTCTATTCCAATTGATGCAAACGCCGAAATTTCAATAAAAATAATTTTAAAATTCAATGCTAAACTTTAATTTGACACCTTATACGTTCTTAAAAATCAAATCAGAATATATATGCTTTGTAGGTTACTGATTGTATATGCATTTTGTAGACATCAACTCAGAGATAACAAGCAAGATAACGCTTATTAATATACTATAACCTGTATTTGCAGAAATTTGTAGTCAATAACTTAAATATTTTCCGAGTATTGTTTTTAACATTATTCTGCGTCAGTGCGTTCTTGTATTTATACATTCTTGAATTATTCAAGACATTATTTTTCAGTCCTGTACAAAGTACTCTTGGAAAATAATGAAGTTGTATATTCGTACATCTCTCTGCGTAAATAATAAGGTGGAAATTGAAAATTAGACATCTCAAAAAAATATGAAGCAAAACAAAGCAAAGTGACATCTGATTTCATACTCAGAACGATATACATGTTATAGATTGTAGAAAGGATGATGAAATCTATAAACAATTAAGTACATGAAACAATAAATATCATAAATGTCATATGTAGTTTTCTTTATGTGCTTATATTAATTTACGCACACGCACGCGATACACATGTTGATACACACACACACACACACACACAGGCACGCACGCACACACACACACATTCATATCGATATATTCATAGATATGAGTATGTGCACGCCTTTCCTATGTGTGTGTGCATATGTGCGTATGTTTTAATATTAAAATAACGTACTAAATGACTCTTCGAGTTGGATGCCACCATTCAGGTTTCCTAATCTTGAGAAAACAAACTGTTCATGTAATCTTACTCTAATCAATGTCTGTTACACACAAGCGCACAGACTCATGCAAATAAATCCACACGATTATATACATGCATAGATACAAATAGTTACTTAAATATTTGCGGGAGTTTGAGGAAATGAATCTTCAATGTAAGAACACAAAAACAAACGAGGAGATTTTATTACTTTTGTAATCTATAAGTTTGTAAAGCATTACGCCAATAATTCGAGGACCGGCCGTTATAGTTACAGATCTAAAATTGATGTCTCTTATTGATTAAGTAGTTAAATTGCCTAATGTAATGCTGAGCACGTAATATGTATATATAGCTCAGAAATACATACAATTACTGTTTTTATTTTAAGACAAGTTGTTATACAAGTGACATAGTGTAAGAAGAAATATGCTCAGAGTAAACGAGTATCGATTACGGTCACCGAATGCAAATTAGAAAACTAAATTTAATGCGTATTTCAATTAAATGTCTGTTGTTTGTGCTAATATGACAAAATTGACTGAGGAACTAAATATGCTTAGATCATTTTTCCAAATTATAATCCAAACTTGTTACTTTATGGAAAGGACAGTCTTATTATAGAAGTTGATATGTCTCTCAAAATAAAACATGTTTTCATATGCAAATTTCCAAAGTTCATTATTTATATTTTGGCGGATATTTGTCCTCATCTTGTTTGTTGTTAACACAGCGTTTCGGCTGATATACGCTCCAGCCTTCATCAGGTGCCTTGGAGAAATTTCGAACCTGATGAAAGCTGGAGGTGTATCAGCCGAAACGTTGTGTTAACAACAAACAAGATGAAGACAAATATCCGTCAAATGTAAATAAAGTACATAATTTCTTATCTCTTAAATATAGAACTGTATTTACAAAGTTGTTCAGATGTTGGACTGGTAGTGTTTTAACAAGAATACCTTTTCTTACATTATGCTTGTATACTTTGTAAATAGGTCTTCAGACATATATATTTGCAATCGACTGCCTGGCACTTTAATTCATTTTGGATGTGTAACATAAATCCATAGAAAATTTATGAACAGTTATGTCTGCATGGCCCACTTTTTCGAAACAGTAATAAATATCATACCCCAAATCTACTTTTATTGCAAAATCAAACTAGCAAAATTGCATTAATAACAGCATCGACCACGATAATAAAATGATGAGTAAGGAAAATAAAAGAAAAAAAAAACTGCCGTTATCATGCAATATAGCAATATGATAGCGAAACTTACGAACAAATAAGAAAGGGGTAAAAGATGCAAGTGACTTAAAACACAATCTAGAGCAACATTTGAGTAAACTTTCGCAGTGTAAATTACTATTGACATTTAAGATCGATGTACAACGGAAGAATGATTACAGTTCGCCCACCCTTCGAAAGATGCATCATGTAGTAAACATGTACTGAACAGTTAAATGAAGATGGATGCAACATGTGCGTACATCTGTGTAAATCTGAGTGTAAATCTGTGCCTTGGTATACAAATGTAGCTAGACCGGCCTACTTGAGCAGGAGAGAAATCATTCCTCTTATCGAAAGAATACCATATATAAGTGCAAGTCTGCAGTATTGAAGCTTACTTAGCACATGAAAAGGTAGATTCCTTGGCCGACAGTATATATATCATCCAACCGTGTGAGGATGCATGACCAAGAAATCGTTGTTTTAAATTCCTAGACCGAGTGGTGTGTTGTGATCTTGAACAAAACACTTCATCTCACGTTGCTCTGGGATCTCTTCGATACCTGACGTCTTGTACACTGTGCACTCGTTTGATGGTTAAGTCCATCATATCCAATGGTACCAAAAATTAATAGATAAGTATCAACGCAACTCCCACCTTATATGTGTGTGTGTATTTGTATGTATTATGTGTGTGTGATTGCAGGTACGCGAATAACTTTTTGAATTATTAAGATATTTATCATATCTCCCAATGCTGATTATTTTATGATATGGGAAAATGCTATTGAGAAGCGAAATAATTTTGTTTCTTCTAAGACAATCAGCCGTGTGTCGTAAAATGTTTTCATGAAGGAGCATAACCATCATGTTGGTAGCCTATCTTATAGTTTTCAGTGCTCACTGCTTCAAAACTTCAACAATGTTTAATATCTTTGTTATTAATTTCAATGCCAACTTTTACGTAGGAGATGTCAGTGAGATTAGTAAATACCAGCATATAACTAAGCTAATAAATAATCTTAAACCGGTATATGAAAGATAAATCTGAATTCAGATCATATTTAGAAGAAACTGGATACTTTAATGCATTTAAACTTGTGCGCCATTATTTTAGTCTAATCGCCAACCTATCCTAAAACAACATTAATTCCCTTGCATTACACTGATAATACTATACAGATATTTAACAAGAATGATGACAAGGGAGTCTCGATTTAGTCCGAATAGAATTTAGGTGATAAGACAATTGAAATTTGGATGATAAACAGTAAAAGAAGAGCGTTGGCAGTTATTTATTACAATATTTTCTGCCGTAAATATTTATCAATTCTTCCGCACATTTAATTTCTTCAAAAGTTTAAATTCATCAAGAATTCTACGTTAACAACTTGCCTTGGTTTGATTAAATTTACTTCAGGGTATTATCGTATATATTACATAAAATATGTTTATCCCAGAGGAAAATTAAAATTTGGTGAATATGTATAGCAAAGAGTGTACTCTCTTATCTACGTAAAATTTGTAATAATCTTAAGCTCCTGTTTAATTTTCTCATGGGTGCTTGTGGGTTCAGGTGAAAGGAATGCTATTCGATTTTAAGTATAAGAGTGTTATTCATGCATTGAGACTTTATATATATATATATATATATATATATATATATATATATATATATATGTCTTGCATTTTATTGCACAAACAGATCATAGATAAGTGTATTGGGCTCTAGGCTACGATCTATCAGATTTCTGAATGTTGCTGTGACGCTTTTAACATGGTCATCCACTGACAAACGTAAATACAAGAAAAACGTAAAAAGTAATCGTACTGAGATTTTCCTCAGAAAATATAATGACTTAGTTTTGAATTAGTAAAGAAAAAATTTTAATATCTGCGTCAGTTAATTAGTAAACATGCTCAGTTTTTATTCACCACCATTACACACACACTCACACACACACACACTCACACACACACACACTCAAACGCACACAAATTCACACATACGCACTAAAATACAGGACGCATGGAGAGGGAAAAGAAGACGTAGCTATGAGAAAACATTCAAAAGTTCCTATATTGAATAACAAAACTGTTTTAATTTCCGTTATTGTTTTTTCTACGTTTCATACATTTGCTGTGTTGGTAATGGTGACTTATTCACTTTGTGCATTTTCCCGCGTGTCCAGTAACTTTATGCATTAGAAAGTAATGCTAGAAAATTCCAGTAGATCTGTATAACCTACAGGATCTGTTAGCAGGCTTGAAAAAAATGACGACTGAAAGAAAAAATTCTCAGGCTTTTTATTTCATAACTAAAAGATTTTCGGAAAGCTTCCCAAGGATTTGTGTTAAACATAAGATTAAAATAATTCTTAAAGTTTGGGAATATATAATGATACACATACACACACACACATACACACACGCACACACACATAATAAAAAAACATAGGGAGTATTACACACGCTCCGAACCCTCAGTAACAGCTGTCAGATTTGTAACGTCTTCTCCCCTCTAACTCTTTGAGTCTACGTAATTTGAGTAAGCTTGCTCTCTCTCTCTCTCTCTCTCTCTCTCTCTCTCTCTCTCTCTCTCTCTCTCTCTCTCTCTCTCTCTCTCTCTCTGTATATATATTGTACGTTAAAGGCAAAGGCTTTATCCGTTTATTTGCATCATTTCCGCCATATCTGCTCATTTAGTTTCCTCTTTTAGCCACTCTTTTCTCTGCTGACTCTCTCTCTCTCTCTCTATATATATATATATATGTGTATATATATATATATATATATATATATATATATATATAGATAGATAGATATAGATATATATATACATACATATATATGCAAATATATATATGTGTATATATATATACATATACTTGTTCATGCACACGCACGCACTCACACACACGCACACACATACATATTGATGTGTGTATACAATTATTACTGTATAATAATGTAACATATATACTCCAATTAAAGCGGCATTATCTAAACAATTGGCAGAAAAATGATGAGCTTACCGAAGCCAGAATCAAACCCACATATTCACACTCGCACAGCTCCATACACATCCGATTGAGCCATGTTATTATTGTATAAAAGAATACTTTCGTAGTCGGCCTTTCTCGGCAACGTATCAAGCCTTCGGGTTTGATTTCATATATTATATGTATTACAAGACAGTTAAGCATCTATACATAAAATTTGACCGAAATTTATGGGTAAACGTCTTTCTCAATCGGGTATGCATGGAGCCATCTTAATGTTGATATGTGGCTTCGATTCTAGCTTGACTAAACTTATCATTTTACAGTCAATTGTTTAGATAATATCGCGTTAATCGGAGTATATATATTATTCTTATGGTATATTATTATATAGTTATTAGTATATAAAAAAAGACTTTCGTAGTCGCTCTTTCTCCGTAAATTATCAAACCTTCGGGTTTGTTTACAAATATTATATGTCTATATGCATATATACATCGTTTTTATATCTGGTTTAAATGATTTTTTTACGTGAAATGGTGTTGAAACGAATGTTGTGTCTAGGGAGTATTTGGTAGACGGAAAATAAAAAAGCCCATCGGATATATGTCATATGTATTATATTATGAAAATTCTGTTCTCCTATATCGAATGAATGAAAACGTCTATAATAAGTACTGTAGCTTCATAAGTGTTTACACTAATACTAACACAAACTAATGTATTCCAAGTATATTAATCGACATGGAGTTAAACCGGTATACGGTTGGATAAAATACATCGCATGAAAGAGTAACCTCTTTCCATTCAAAACTTCGTGAGAGCGATATAATAATTACTAAACTTCAAACAATATTCGTTCGACTAGTCTCTTCAAGGCGTTGGCCCAGCATGACCGCTCTCTAATGACTGGAACAAGTAAAAGATGATATATATATTTATACACACACACACACACACACACACACACACACACACACACACACACATATGTATATATATAACGATTTACTTTTCTTAATGAGATAAAAAAAACAAGGTTGTGTATAATATAGAACATTTATAAATAGGTCTTACAGCTATATCCAGGATATTTATTATATCCCTTCATCGGAGACGGTGTGAGAGAGGATGGTTAGTTTAGATAAGATAGGAAATAGAGAGTGAATGTAGGGATATTGTATTTGTAAATCCATTGTTTAGGCAGGGTCTAAATCACACCACTATCGCTCATAACCTATGTGTATATATATATATATATATATATATATATATATATATATATATATATATATATATACATGCATATATATACATATATATGTGTGTATGTATGTATAACATACATTCATATACACGTGTGTGAGTGTGTGTGTGGTGTTAACATGTTTGTGCATTTTAAAGTCATGGATATAATTCAGAAATGTAGCTGGATGTAAAATATAATCCCAGAATCTCCTCTTACAGATTAATTCGTATTGCGTTTTTTTTTTTTATGAGTGAATGTACAGTGAGATAGTGCTAAGCCTAAAATCCTGTTCACATTTTAACGGTATGATCTGAGTCCACAGAATCTACAGCACATTCTAGATATGCCACTAGTTATATAGTGATTTTACACAGTTTTCTGCGTGTAGTAACTCTTAATGCTATGCATGTACATACACATACATATATACATATACTCACACATACGTATATATCTATACACATTCATATACGTGTGCGTGTAACCTAAATACATATGTATTGTATTCTGAAATAATGTTTGTAAATATGTGCGGCGAAGAAATCCATTTTGCATTAGCATTTGAAAATTATTTGGTGATGAAGACGTATAAGCAGTTAGAAATAACCTAGCTGAACGGCCAAGTTGCCTCAGTAAACCTTGCGTATTATTGATGTTATGCTGCCTATTCAGTTCTTGTGTAATAGCCTCTTACTTATACACGTGATAGATAACAATTTGATACTGCTTGTAGGTTAGACATTGAATTACTCTCTTCAGAAGACAAAACATCAAAGCCTCGCTAATTCGAAAATATAACATTGAACACATCATCTGTATACTACTTGTTGAAGACTTACTAATAGTTCATATATTACTGAATTGTGTCTGTTATCTTTAAGTAAAAACGAAAGTAACTGCCTTTCATCTTCATGGCATATTTAACAAAAATAAATAAGCAAATAAATAAATAAGAAATAAAATCGATAATTCGAGCAGTTTATTTATATGTTTTTGAAAAAACTTTCATTCGTGACAATACTATTTTGAATTAAAGAGTTTATGTATTAAAAACTTGAAAAAATATATCATCTAAAGACCTTTTTGCTTTTGTTTTCAATTTCACTCATTTATTAGACAATATACAAGTACATGCACATACATACATACATACATACATACATACATACATACACACATATAATACATACATACACATAATGCATACATAATACATACATATACACATATATACATACATATATACACACACAGAATCGCTCAAGCATACACAATCGCATACATATGAATACACCTGAAACAAAATATTTTTTCAACATAAGTGTGAATAGGTATGTACAAGATCGAACTCACATAAATATACACATACATAAAGATGTTTTGTGTATACGTGCATGCAATCTGTTATATAATGCACATATGAACATATTTATCCTTTGATCACTTTAGTTATATTTACGTGTATATATGTATGCGGGTATATGCGTGTGAGTATACACATACGACGCATATACGCATACATACACACACACACATATATATACACATATGTACACATATATTATATATGTCTGTACGCGTGTATACTAGACTCATATAAATGGCATCCCTCCATTTAAAGACAAGTTATATTGAGGATTAAACAATATTTCAGTTTATAATCGTTTTCCAAACTATCTTTTTTATTTCATCTTTTAAAATGATGTAAGTTTCAAACCAACAATTATAATAGCAAATAGCAAAAGTATTCATAACCAAATTTAAAAAAAACCCTGTAATTTAGAATATTTTATAACATATCTTTCAAAAGAGAAAACAAGAAAAAAAACATTTTCATTAAAGATCGACAAGAATAAAATAATCTGATTTTGATACTTGGCCTGGTATCTGAAATTTCTCGGAATGGAATCGCATCTACGAAGTATAGGATCGATAACTTTGTTGATTATATTATCTCGATTCTATTCTTATATATCTGCTATAAAATCATACAAGTTCTTCATTTTCACGGAATTCTTTTGCAAAGATATCTGGTAGACCAGTTTCCATAAGATTCCGCCCTCTATCTCAGATGAATTATACTGCCAGTGTCATTTGTAATTGTCAAATTCATGCACGCTTGATGCAATTATTGTCCTCTACTACCTCATATATATACATATGCATTACAGTTGAACAAATTTAATTTTGCTCATCACCGCAAAAGATTTTTAACCAAGCATATAACATTCAATCCTCGTGTTCCAGAGGTAGCTGGATACGCCTATAAGCCAAGCCTATTTTTTCTCAATATTTCATAGGCTATAATTTCTATGTGGTATTTTTACGGAATATCGTTCAAAATATCAAGGGTGTTCATTTATCTGTCAATCAGCAAATGGGAAATGTATTAGTCGGTTGATTAGGAATGCTTAAAATAGCTAGAAGTTTCTTTGATGAAAAGAGATTGACTCCACAGGAAAAAGGTTCATTTATTGCTTAACAGTCTATTTCAACTAAAAGTTTCGGACATTTCTCGGTCACATTTCTGTTGATAAGGCTTTTTGGTAACTAATCACAACAGATCGTATATTGATACAATAAAATAGTTATTAACTAGTTGTCATAATTAGAGTACTACATCGACTAATAATAAGTTTGAACTACATTTTCCAAAGTGGTGTTCATTGTTGTATTTAAATTAATATTCTATATAATTATTCGTTTTAAAGTTTTTATGCTTATATTTACATCATATAAAAAGATAACGAATGCTTTGGTATCCCTGGAAATAAGTGACTTTTAATCATTAGTGAACTAATGTCTAGTATGTGATTATGCGATTTAAGCTTTAGGCACATTGATTTAACGGCTACACCATTTCTAATAATACACCAAGTAACTAAATTTCTTAATTATCTTCTTTCTGTTGCCACGTTAATCAAATCTTCCGCGGATGAACACTTGCTACCATGAAACTACAATTACACTATGTTATCATACTGATGGATAAAATCATATCTATGTGGCAAGTGAAAATGCCAGATGCGTATTTCTGAATCCGTCTGCTACAGAAATAGTTTTTTGTTTTTAAATACATGTTCAGAGAGATACTTTCTCCGGACTCTTGCTACAGGAAATTTGCTTTGTCGGGATTAATCTAATACATTTCCTGTTGCATATATTGGATTTTTATTCAGACAGGCAACTAATTTCAACATTAGTAATTGTTCAGTCCCTGTTATCCTACATCGGTGACGACGTATTTCGATTTGACTTGCTATTGTTAGTGAGTACGTGGTACCGACAAAGCTCACAGAAGTAGAAATGCTCATCTAATACTCTCATTTGAAAATCCTGGACGATTTCCTTCAGCTTCTGAAATAATTTGTGTTGCTAAACATAGCATGTCCATAAGAAATGCCATCTCCGGACGAACTCTACACTAAATTTCTTTGCTTGTAAAGTTTCTACATTAAGTATGTATGGATGTGTATTTTAATCTAATACTGCTTCTGTGGAATATATTAATATACATATATACAGAGAGAGAGAGAGAGAGAGAGAGAGAGAGAGAGAGAGAGAGAGAGAGAGAGAGAGAAAGAGAGACAGACAGACAGACAGGAAGTCAGAGATACAGACAGACAGAGACGGAGAGAGACAGTGAGAATTAAGACATATATGCCCGAAACACAGCGTGTATTAGAAAATATAGGATGCATTTTAAATTAACTAAACTGTTTTAAGACGTACATTTATCTCGGTTTCTTTTCGTACGTAGAAAACTAAATAGATTTGTCTTCATAGTGTTCACGGGTTCTTGACCATTATTTCAAAGACAAGACATCGTCTTTTTTCTTCTCCCTAAAAGATTGCTTACGACGAAAAGTTGATTAAATCTAGTACATATTATAATTCAGGTATATTTTCTGAGGACAAGAATAAGATGTTCTGAAATCCGTTTAAATTTCCACAGCGGATAACTTAAAGACTGCATCAGAATTACTTTAAACATACTTTACGTTCCTCTTACATGCTAACGTGTGTATAAATGATTATAAATTATACAATTACGCCGATGAAAAATACATGATATACAGAACAGACTTGCAATTACAAGTTCTAATTTGTTATGGATTAAAGTAATGATTGGCTGTAAGTTCACTTCGGTGGCACACTGCGTGGTACTTGCGTTTGATGACTGGTCAACAACTGTGAAACATGTCCAATAGTGTTTCTTTTAGAGTGTAAAAAATATGTACAGCGCAAGGCTTAAAAATAATACTTAACATATTTTAAATGTATGTATGTATGTATGTATGTATGTATGTATGTAGGTATGCATATATGTATGTATGTATGTATGTATGTATGTATGTATGTATGTATGTATGAATGAATGCATATATATATATATATATATATATATATATATAAGCAATGTTAATTCTCTAAATGAAGTATTAACAGTAACTGCACGATAAAGTGTAGTATATTGCCACTTAAGTGTGGCTGACCCCTAGGGGTGGATGTTACTGTTGCTTTTAGCCCCAGGAGGACATCTCCTCCAGCTGGCATATCGACACACGACTGTGTCCTGTTTGCCAAGGGAGTTATCCCTCTCACCTCGACCAGCAGCACGAACGTATCCGGATTTCAGGGTTATTTCCCTTCGTCGGCGTTCGACAGCTGATGACCTTGGTGAGAGAGACAAAAACCTGGCAAACCTTATATCTTCTTTTCCAGTGAAATTCTTCACTGATATTGAAAAGGTGAAAACAAGCAATGTTAATTCTCTAAATGAAGTATTAACAGTAACTGCACGATAGAGTGTAGTATATTGCCACTTAAGTGTGGCTGACCCCTAGGGGTGGATGTTACTGTTGCTTTTAGCCCCAGGAGGACATCTCCTCCAGCTGGCTTATCGACACACGACTGTGTCCTGTTTGCCAAGGGAGTTATCCCTCTCACCTCGACCAGCAGCACGAACGTATCCTCTCACCAAGGTCATCAGCTGTCGAACGCCGACGAAGGGAAATAACCCTGAAATCCGGATACGTTCGTGCTGCTGGTCGAGGTGAGAGGGATAACTCCCTTGGCAAACAGGACACAGTCGTGTGTCGATAAGCCAGCTGGAGGAGATGTCCTCCTGGGGCTAAAAGCAACAGTAACATCCACCCCTAGGGGTCAGCCACACTTAAGTGGCAATATACTACACTTTATATATATATATATATATATATATATATATATATATATATATATATATATATATATATATATATATATATATATATATATATGTGTGTGTATGTATGTATGTATATGTCCACAGACATATATTTGTATACATGAATATATATATAAATGTATTCCTTTCTGTTGAAGACCGTAGGCTCAAAACGTAAAATACTTTCTCACCTTCCCGAGCGTTAAACTAATGCAGATGTTTGTTGTTTACACACCCATCTTAGTCTTTTGCTTTTTGTAAATTCCAACTATATATGTATGTGTGTGTGCGTGTGTGTGTGTGTGTATGTGTGTGTGTGTGTGTGTGTGTGTGTGTGTGTGTGTGTGTGTGTGTGTGTCTGCGTGTGTACATACATAAAATATCTACATGTATATATAAAAAAATGTATATGGCGGTTATAATGTATAAATAGTGTTTTTAAACCAAAATGCATGAACGTGTAAATGAAAATGCCCTGCATTTATTTATAACTTTGTGAAAAGACAGAAAAAATGGAATTGGTGTTGTTAGATGCTATCCCACTATGGAAATTATTGGACTCTGCGAGTACCCTATTAAAATCTAAATATTGATGTACTACATATACTTAACCTTTTGGTATTGTGGATGTATGAATAATGTATCCACAAGGAGTGCAAGAGTGTACGCAGTCGCTGAGTATCTTCTAGAACATTTCTGAAACTAGTCTAGCTGAACCTTATTTTTTCTATCCTAAAAGATTGTTGTATATTAAACCAGTGTTTACAATTGTCTATGCAAACGATGTTGACTAAAAATCTATTGGTATAATCTGTAGTACTGTATACCATAAATCTACGTACATCATTTATGTAAAATCGATAGACATACTGATCATAAAGTTTTGTGGCTATAATGCATAATTATTACTTTATCTTTCTTTCTCTCTAATATATATATCATGCATCACTTAATTTAGTAAACAGAAACGAAAAAAAAAAAAATGAATAAGCCGCTGCGGTAGATGTGATAACATTTTACGAGTGTGAATTCGTTTTCATTCTATTTATTATCTTTTCTAGTAAGTTTATTCGCTATTGATATTCCACGTTTGTTTTCCCTTCACTTCTTATCAACTCACCCCTCATTTTAGACTAGAGCTCTTTCATTTTGTAGCTCTAATCTTATCACTTTATTTAATGTATTTTTTTATCCTTTCCAAATTTACTTTTGCTTTATAGTCATCTTCTCCTCCTCCTCTCCTATTTCTTTTTGTTTCTGCTCTGTCTTTATTATTTCTTCGCTAAGAAACAAATCATCAAACCAAATAAATAATAAACGTAAGTGCTGTAGAAATTAATCATGCAATCAGCCGATGTGAAATGATTAGAAGAAATAATAAATTGAACCATATATATGGAAGGAATCTGACGAAATAATTTTTTACTTTACACTCAGAGTAAATCTCTAATTTAAGATCGTATGTAATGTGATAGATTCATTGGTAACTTACTCATTTAATGTAATCATTGCGCAGTTTAGTTCGTTAACGGCCAGATACTGATATGCACTATAACTAGATGTCTAAGTACAATTCTTCCCATGAATCCGTCTTTAATGTTAAGCTATCAACGCAGAATCAAGCCTTTCTGTTTTAAATCAGGTCTCAGCATTTGACTTATCTTTTTGATCCAACATAACAAATAAATAAACAATATATTATTTCAAGTTACGAAGTGATAGCCAATCTTAATTTCGGCGAGAGATTACTGAATTGATAGAATTAAGGTTAGTCTACTTATCCAGAAACTGTTTTACTTTATTTCAGTAGATGAAAAAAATTTACAGTACGCTTGATTTGATGTAAAACAATATAAAGCTGGAAATTTAATTGGGGCACTCGTATGCAAAGTATACAAGTTTAAGTATGAATCGTAAGTAAGAGCACCAATATCTCTGACTTTTATTCCACTAGGCTGGCAGTTTATAAGATGTATAAGCGGATATTGATGAATAATTTATATAGATATGTGTATAGATAGTAAGCTTATAATTCATTTCTTAAAAAACAACGTGAATTGCAGTAAATGAGTAAATCAATCGCTGGATTATATTCGAGTTCAATCTTCAATTGTTATGCAAACCAACTTAGTTAAAATAGTATAATCAAAAGGAAATGGAGAAAACAATATTAGTAGATAATTATCTTATTTAGTCGTTACAGAATTATTGTTAATTGGTAGTGATTTGTAGCTAAAGGTCACTATATTGACGTATTATGTGCATCATATATAGAAAACAAATGTGGCCATTAACATTTTGCTTTCAGGTATAGATGTATATGACTTATCGTATTTCAGGAAGGAGACAATAAGCAAATGATACGTATGGACTCTATTTATATAATTATAATCCTGTCTACAAGTTATTTCCATTGTTTCAATCTGAAAACAAATGGAACCATAAAGTTTGAGATATATGAAAAGCCCGTTTCTTAATACTCCGAAATTTGGAGGGAAGCGGGTTATTCGATTACATCGATGCCAGTTTCTGGGTGGCTGCACTTCTCTTTTCAGCCCAAATTTTCTTTACGAGTAAATATTGTTGGGCAGTAAATTTACGACTAAATGTTGTTGGTGAGATATTTGGTCCTCAAACGTGAACTTGGGCACACGTGAACTAGGAAAAGGCACAAAAGTCAGCCAGTAACACATAACGAAGATGGTAAGCATTCACTACCTCTGCTCGATCTTTCAGGGATACATCACCTTTTCGTGTTTTCCATAAGTTACTTTTTTTTCAGGTGGGTATTTTGTCGTTTGTTTTAAAGCCTGTCATCTTATCCCGTTCGCCAGCCCACTTGTCCTAATTCTCATAAACGGATTGTGCGGTATTTCTTTCTATGCGTACTTTATAGTCATTTTATTCTAACTGTCGTTCATGAGGGGACTCCTTTTATAATCGTCTTCTGTATCTGGGAAAGAGGGTTCTTGGGTCACGTGGTTTATACCTTGCATTAAGAAAAGTGGAAATTTAATTTACAGTCTAATGGTTTGTGCATGGTACCTCCTTAAAACTTAATAACTTCCATGATTTCATAAGCTGCTGTTAAATTTTTTCTTGTAGATTTACTGCATTGTGCAGAAACCCTATACATGTGTTTTGTTCTCACATGTCTATCAGCTGAGCTACCAACCTTCGATACTGAATTTTAATGTCTTCATTCTTTCTGGCGGATACATCTCTGCTGTCATTTCGTGGTCTTAGTTGTAATGTGTCACTAATATGATTACTGAGAAGGGGTCGGGATCACAATTGTCAATTCACTGACGGTAACATCTGCGTTACTTTCTCCCAAATATTTAGGAATGGGTTTATGTGTCACGTACAATGTGAGCTTGCCCTATTTACTATTTCAAAATAAAACAAGGCACCAAATGTTATACCTTTCCCGTTGAATGAAATTGTAATTGAACTATCTCTCACCGGCGTCTACAAATTTCTGCTTAGATGCAACAAGAAAAGTCTTTGTGGCCTTGAGAAAACGCAAGTCGGTTACTTTCCTACACGTGCCTCTGTCATGTATACACAATGATGCCAAGATTTGTTATTTCTACAAAATCTTATATAGCAAGGGGGAATTTGTTTGAAAGAAAGTTTACGAAGGATGACGTTTATTTCTTCATATTTGTATTTGCTGCGGTATACTCATATATACAATGGCTGATGTTGTTGATATTTATGATAACATTTCTTCTCGGTGTATTTCAATTCTATGTTAAAATGTTTGTGTTTTCCACTCGTAGTTACTATTAATATTTTGCATTAACGTTAAATATTCTTTGTTTGTTTTCTGTGTGTGTGAAATGATTTTCGTGTATTTTCAGTTTTCATTTTGTAGGCGTATCCTGAAATAGTCGTAGTCATTTTTGTTGTCGCTGACGTGAAGGAAAACTCCTTTGTTCAAAAGTAAAAGCACAAACTTAATAATTTTCTTTTGTCAGCCCCTGTAGGAGGAGATTCAAAACTTTAGGAAGTCATCTGTATACTATATTTCTTCGGTAAAAACACTATTTCAAAACGTAATTTTTCTTTCGGAAAGTTACTTCGTCTGTAGTGAATAATAATAATAACAATAACTACATCAACAACATCAATAATAATAATAACAATTATAATCATAATGATAATAATGAATATAACAATAAAAGAGAAATAGACTAATATTAAAAGCTGGACTCAATTCTAGAAATATGATATGCTAGCCATACCAGTCATAAGCTACGGCTTCAATATAATGAACTGAATTCAAAGTATATTGAGGAATTTAGACAGAATAACCACGAGGGTCCTAAGAGCATACTGTAGCCACCATCCAAAAGCAAATATTGACCGAATATAGACGCCTCGCTCCCAAGGAGGGTATGGCTTGACGCAAATACAAAACTACTGTAGAACAGCATTTTAAAGATGGACAAATACTTAGAAACGAATAATGGACATCCTAAAAATGTAACAAAGAAACATGAAAAAATGTCCTCTTGTCTATATCAGGAAAGGAAAAAGTACAGAGAAAGAGACTGCTATGAATCCATGGATTTAGATAACAACTCAACAGAAATGATAAAACATATGAAAAAAAAAAACATGAAAAGAAAATTACAAAACAAACAAGTAAAAAAAAATGGAGAGAAGAACCCCTCTAGAGCCAATATATTGCAAGGCTTGATAAAGAAGTAAGCCATAGTGAAAGTTAACAATGACTCAAAATCCAAAACGGAGGGACTGATCCTTACTACACAAACTCTGCATATGGCCACAATAATCTACGAGAATAAAAGTCATGAAATCGTGAAGGATTCTGTCAGCTTGCCGTCTTAATAATAACATCACGATAATGATGATGATGATGATGATGATGATGATGATGAGAAGGAGGAGAGGAGGGATGGATGACGGGGACAAGGATGAGGACGAGGGTATAAACCTGTGCATTTGGGAGGTTTACAAAGAATAAGTCTCGGGTGGATTTCTTCGACTAAAACCCCTTAAGGTGGCTTTCCAGCGTGGGGCACGTCAAATGACTGAAACTTGTAAATGAATAATATATACATACATACAATATATATACACATATATATGTGTATCTCTGTCTCCCCTCCCTCACTTTCTCTCTCATTCTCCCTTTCACATTCTCTCTCTCTCTCTCTCTCTCTCTCTCCCTCTCTCTCTTTCTCTCTCTCTTATCTTCGAAACGTCTAGTAAGAATAGAGGCAGCTGACGAAGGATTAATTCCAAGTGGCTATCTGTTTTCCTATGTGTTCGTTCCCTGGTCTGTAGTTCATTGTTGTAACTTCCTGTACCTTGATATGCATCTATATACACATGTAGATGTAAGTATGTACATATATATGTGTATACATGCATATGTATTATTTGTACTATTATTATCATTATTATTATATATATATATATATATATATATATATATATATATATATATATATATATATATATATATATATATATATATAAATTTAAGATCCAGTGATCGAGGTGTATGAAGAAAATTAGCTTCAAACAATCTGTAGCAAATGTATATATATAAAAAAACAACTTTCAGGTTAAATAGTGGTTTATTGAGACTGAAGGCTGTGCATCTTTCTCGTATCGAAGAACGACAAGCTGAAAAAAGTTATTTTTATATTCAACAGTAGACGACCTGGGTTGCCGGGAGTCCGAATAAAAATATAAGAGTTACGGAATGGAGTTTGAAAGATCCAGGCTAGACATGTTTCGTAACAAGTAGAAACTCAGAAGTGGTAAAATCCAAGTGTGGTGTATACCACTGGCTACTCTTCAGGCCAAGTATATCTTGTGCTCCTTATATATATATTTAAAAAATATATATATTTAAATGGGGAAGGCCGGTTTATGGGATTTCCTTAGGTTTCCCCGTCCACAAAGCGTTTAGCTTTATGGCGTATAGTCTGATCCCAAAGACCTATTGGCTCATGGCCTCAAGACATGAAGCGAAAATGCCTCACTGTTCAAAGCTAATGGATGGGGATCATCTTCCTTTGCTACTGGCTATCGGAATCTCCTGAAATGGAAACATGGCCCGAAAATCTCCATTCTGGAGATAAGGATGTTCCCTGGTTCAACAAGTTTAACTACTAACGCTTCGTCCCATCGATATAGGAGACTGGATTCTGGAAGACTTTCCATGAGATTTAGTATGGATCCCATCGGCTCTTAGTTGCCAGACATGGCTGGCCAGCAACGTTACGTATCTCCTTTCCGGAACTCTGAAGAAGGACCTGTAGTTGGAGAGGTGCTGCTTGAATGAGCTCCCTGAACATCCGATGTATCTCTGTGGGCGTTTGTAGTCAGTGCTGTACCTACTGGGTGTTTCTGCTGCTGTTGTTGTTGGTGCTGCTGCTACTGTCACCGACATAGTTGTTGTTGTTGTTGTTGTTGGCACTGGGAATGCTGGTGTTGGCGTCGCTGAAGATGGTGGTGGTGGCGTCGGTAATGGTGTCATCACTGCCGGGTATGGTGAAGGCACTGTTGTTTTTATTCTTGTTGTCTTCGTCATTGGTGGGAGAGCTGCCATTGCTGCCAGAGTTATCATTAGCTGTGGTTCCGATGCTGTTTCTGCTAGGACAACTGTCACTGCTGCTGCTGTTGTTGTTGCCGTTATAGCTGGAGTTGGCACTGGACATGTTGCTGCTGCTATAGGGGTTATTCTGAGCTCCACTTGAATACCAACTTCAAGATAGATAAACTCTAAATAAGTCCTGATTTGTGTTGCTAAATTTAAACAGATGATTTCAAAATAAATAGCTAAGATTAGTTCTGAACTTGTATTGGAATAACTGATTTTATACGGTAACCGAAATAGTACCACATTATCTGACCTGGTCAAGCAGTCATCAAACGAGTAACAGTAAATATGTGATAATGGGAATTATCTTAATTTAGTTTTTATGTGAATATTTACAACATTTTTTATTCTTGTTGTCTTCGTCATTGGTGGGAGAGCTTCCATTGCTGCCAAAGTTATCATTAGCTGTGGTTCCGATGCTGTTTCTGCTAGGACAACTGTCAATGCTGCTGCTATTGTTGCCGTTATAGCTGGAGTTGGCACTGGACATGTTGCTGCTGCTATAAGGGTTATCAGGTCTGCTACCGTGGACGTTAGGGAAACTATTGGTAGCGGTGGTGTTGATGGCGATGCTGCTGTTGTTTGTGTTGCTACTGTCGAGCGAACGGCCAATGCTGTCGTTGGTGTTGTTACTGCTATTGTTGCTAATGCTGTTAACTGTGGCGATGGCGGTGTTGCTGGCTCTGTTCTCTTGTCTACGGTTGCTAGTGCTTCTGCTGGTGGTATTGCCAGTGTTTGCTAGTACTTCGTCTTGATAAACGACCCCTTTGGTTTCGCAGTGGCCTCCTACCGGGCATCTGTTTCAGTCTCTGCATAAGCAATTGCCTCTTCCTGTGGCATAGGCGCAACGTTAGATGGTTAAAAATTTCAGATAGGTCCCTAATCTTCTCCAATAAGACGAAGAACTTATATACGATAGACAACCTGGATCATGATAGACTACTAGAAAATAATAACCTACGATACGCCATAAAGCGAAATCCTTCATAGACGGGAACCGTAAGGGGATCCGATAAACCAACCTTCTCCATTTTTAATACATACTGCTTACATCTCAGAGTGTACTACGTTTTTCGGATTTATGTTGTCTACAAACGATATATATATATATATATATATATATATATATATATATATATACATTTATTATGCACACGCAATCTGAAACGATTTGTAATTCTTTGCTTCATTTTATTGATTTGAAATAGTATTTATGATATCTTGAAATTGTTTACTTAGTCTAGCTTATTCATTTGCTTATTAATGTTGTATATATTCACATAAAAACTAAATTAAGATAATTCCCATTATCACATATTTACTGTTACTCGTTTGATGACTGCTTGACCAGGTCAGATAATGTGGTACTATTTCGGTTACCGTATAAAATCAGTTATTCCAATACAAGTTCAGAACTAAGCTTAGCTATTTTGAAATCATCTGTTTAAATTTAGCAACACAAATCAGGACTTATTTAGAGTTATCTATCTTGAAGTTTGTATTCAAGTGGAGCTCAGAATATGCAATAATTTTCCAGTTCACTGTTTCTAGTTGCCGTGAAAGGATTTTCAATTTTCTGCCTCGCTGTTTCTTTATTAGCTTTCATTACAGCCAGTATACGACAGAAATCTAACCATCTACACTCCGGTCGTTTTTCTATGATAGGTAGTTATTTCGGTGACATATCTATGAATTACTCCTGATTGGAAGACTTTTCCTTTAGAAATTGTATGCTTTGTGAATCTATATTCATAATAATACATATGGATTAATTCCTTTACATTATTCACTGAATAGATTATATTAACTTGAAATTTAATTGGCAACACATTTACAATGATGTAAGTTATGTGAACATTTCACGTAAAATAGAGTATATCACCGTTTGATAAACAACTTAGCTTACATTTTAACATATACGAGGTGCTATCAAAAGGTTCCCGGACAAGTTATGTTTAATAGAAAATAGCTTATTTACCTAAGTTTTAACATCATCTCCTTCGAAATAGTTTCCTTGCGCAGCAATACACCGGTCGCAGCGTTCCTACCACTTTTTGAATCTGGTCTGGAAGTTGTTTTCCATAAGCGAGACGATCTTGAAAACGGTGTTAAAACGGTTACCTTTGAGCTGCATTTTCATTTTGGGTGCTAAATCTGTCGAAAGGGGCAAGTGCGGAAGCGATGTTGTTTCTGGAGAGAAACTCAAAAGTGAGGAGAGCTTGGTGATAGGGTTAATTGTCGTCGTGAAGAATCCAGTTCTTCGTGCATCACATCCGATCGCCTTTGCCGAATGTACTCCCTCAAAAGCTGCACAACGTCGCAGTATAACTCTCAATTGATGGTCTGGTCCTGGGGGACGAATTATCAATGCTCAATACCACATTTCCTGATATGAATCTCGCAGTAGGTCTTTCACCTCACTCATCATCATCTAGGGATGTTCTTTTGCTTTTGCAGCAACCGCGTCACTGGAAGCATAGCGCACAACCCATTGCCTTATCGCCGTAAGCTTGCAGAAGCATACTCAATGTCTCTGTAGCAGTCCTCCCAAGTTTAACGAAAAATTTCAAGTTGACTTTTTGTTCCTGTCCATGACAAAACTGCAGACTATAGCATACACGTGATCACAAAAACACAAATTTTGCAACTTGCGAAGTAAACAGCGACGTCACTCGGGAAACTGCCTCAAGAAGGTCACTGCTAGCTCTCGCTGCGTATGAAACCGAGTGCTATAGAAATACCCCGTACAATACTGAGTGTAAGTGAAATAAAGTCTCAAATGCCTCCTCTCTCATTGGGATATTGAATAGTTAGATATTTCAGTGTAAATCTTGACTGAAAAGAAATATGTGCAGAGGGAAACAGGTTTTGTTTGAACTGGTTAGGTTAATTAGATTTCTGTATATTCATACAACATCATTTAATATCCAATACCATAGAAACACACGAATATTACGATAGGTATTTTGTTCGATATACAAACAACGAGGCCAATCCACCATTCTCTAATAATTGTTTCTCATTTTTATCGAAAATGATTTATTTGACCAGTACTTTATATTTCATCTCGAAATGATAAAAGACAACGTTGTGCACGGTGGGATTTGAACAGAGAGTGAAAAGACACGGAAAACAAAAGGCCACAGATATTCTGTTTTCAGCACTGTAACGATTCTGCTAGATTGCCGGCTTAATAAGGATAATTCCTTCTACTGTAGGCACAAAGACTTAAAGTATGAAAGGCAAAGTCAATTATGGCGGAATTTGAACTATGAACGTAAAGATGGACAAAATACCGCTAAGCATTTTGCTCCACATGCTAACGATCCTCCCACCTCTCCATCCAGGAAGGATAAAAGGCGGCGTTTGAACTCAGAACGTAAAGACAGACACTCCTTGCAACCAAGGAGCAACTGAAACAACGATTACGACTGAAAGCCCAACGGCTTAGAAGATATGGCAAAAGAATCATATTTTATTGACAAAACAAGTTATTCAAGACGGAGGCACAGAAATTTTATAGGGAAAATGATAAAAGTAAGATAGAAGTAAAGGAGCCACCGAGCATTGAGGAAATGGAAGAGTTCTGGAAGACGTTCTGGAGCAACGAAAAATGAGTATAATGCTAAAGCTGACAGGATAGAGCGTGAGAAAGTGAGGTTAGATGAAGTTCAAGAGCAAAAATGGGAAGTGATAGGAATAGAAGAGCTAAGAGGTGTTCTTAGGAAGTCTCACAAATGGAGAACCTCAGGACCAAATTCCTAAATTCTGACTAAATTGTCTGGCAGAAGCACACAAAATGTCGCTGCATCTCTCACTGATGTCATCCAGAACCCAGAGCAAACACCTTCCTGGCTGACTGAAGGAACAACATACCTTCTCCCAAAAATTGAAGACGCACACACACACACAAAAAAGCATGGCCGCAGTCAAATGACTGAAGCAAGCAAAACAGAATGTTGTATATATATATATATATATATATATATAGGCATACATATGGGAAAACATGCAAACAGGCACTCACAGTTGTTCATATACATACTTACACTGTCACAAACCCATTATATGTTCTGTGTATGTGTGAGTGCATGCGAATGCGGTCGTGCGTTCTTTTTTCTTTTGTTATTTGAAAAGTTTGTTATAACATTTCCATCAAACTGACGATTTCTTTTTTTATGAATCCTTCTACATAGGTGCATCTGATTCATCGAAAATCAATGGCATTTTAAATTAATATTTTCATTATTAATATAAAATAACTAAAATAAGATATGAAAGAAAGCGATATCCCCAGATTTGTGACGATATTTTTAGCGACGAGCTATTAAAAACTTATAGACTGCCATTATATTTATAGTCACTTTTGGAATGTTTAATTGCAGCGAACATCAATGTGTGGTGGTAGATGAGCAGAAATATTAGAATTAGGCGGCGAGCTGGCAGAAACGTTAGCACACCGGACGAAATGCTTAGCGGTATTTCGTCTGCCGCTATTTCTGAGTTCAAATTCCACGGTAGTCGACTTTGCCTTTCATCCGTTCAGGGTCGATTAGATAAGTACCAGTTGCGTACTGGGGTCGATATAATCCACATAATCCGTTTGTCTGTCCTTGTTTGTCCCCTCTGTGTTGCCCCTTGTGGGCAGTAAAGAAATAAGAAACATTAGAATGACATTTTACTTCGCGTGTGCCGGCTGTCTTAGATTTAAGATGAAATCCTACCAATTTGAAGCTTCAGCAACTGAAATCACTCCTAAAAACATTAACTTTACTCGTTGTTCCTATTGGATTAAGTGCAGTGTAACAAGTGTTGCAACTAGAATTAGGTCGGCTACCTGAGAAGGAGTATATTCCTCAATGTCTGCAGGTACACATGTTGTATTAAGAAATAAATCTGGAGCCAAACAATTCGAAAATTATGCAGAGATAAGGAGAAGGCCGTTTTAGAAAAGTAGGAGCTAAATGGGTGATTTCGTGTCCATAGCGTGTTAGTGAAAAGAGAATGATTTTTAAAAATGAGCATACATATCATGAAACAGCAAGGTATTCCTTAAACTGTTAAAGTTAAATTGTAATTTTACATCCTTTTCAAGTTCTTTAACGACATTTCATAGCAAAAGTTAACTTGATACGATTTTCATTTTGTGTTTTAATCTATACTTTTCTTATTTTTCACCCGTAAACCGCTACGTAAAGCGGAGCTCCTTACGCAGACTGCCTGTATGTAAATAATAGATACATTTCAAACTTTCCTTATATATATATATATATGTATATATACATGCAGATATGGGTAGTCCTTTATTGTTCACACACACACACACAGAAACACGCACAAACGTCAACACACGCACACACATTTGTATGTTTAACTAGTTGCCTGAATTAGCTTATTATAAATTTTGGCCAATTCAAAATACGCTAAAAGGAAAAATACAGACAGTTAAGTGAAGTAATTATATCAGTTTATACACGTTCTTCTACTGATATGCTTATACTAATGCGTTTAGTTGAATATTCTTTATCTTTCCTATTCATTTATATAAAAGTGAAAAAAGTAATACTGACTGCAAGTAAAGATATTTAGGACTGGAATCAAAAATTCAATATATATTTCCTTTTGTAGATTATACTTAAAAAATATCGGAAAAAATGCAATCAAATTTTATTTCAAAAACTGATTCAGTAAAAATAAGAATATTTATTGAAATGAAGATTGGTCATCTTTGAAATGCTGAGAGTATTGCAAATAGATTGCTTTAATATTAAATATCTAGAGTCAATGTCCATAAAAATTTTACTAAATTTATTGTTTGTGGAAGACTGAGTGAACACGGTATGTAGGTACACGTGGTATACAAAACAAGACATGTATGAATTCACACGCACACACAAATACACACACACACACACACACACACTCACACATATGTAGTTGTATGCATTTATACATTTGTGTATATAGAAATCAATACAACCAAGCGTACAGAAACATTTATATGTATAAGAATGCATAATTATTTATATAGACATGATTATCAAAGCACACACGCAAACACAGACACACGTATACAAAGACTATGTGTACGTGTGGGTGTGCACACTTCTGTACACATATACATGTGTGTGTGTGTGTGTATGTATGTGTGTGAGTATCTATTTGTCTTTGTCGCCTGAATGACACGGGGCGTGTAACTTGCGTAGAGATGTTTTCATTATTCAGCTGTTTCTACTAAATATCTTTGTATTTCAAATGTTCTTTCCCGAGGCTGTTTTTAAATAATTCTGTTGGGCCTAATTATATGAATATATATTGTTCGGAATATAAATTATGTTTACACATCACTGATAATGTACAGATACGCACACATACACATTCGCATGCTCACACAGTCACCACTTCACGCATTTATACATAAATACATGTTTTTTGTAGAGTATTAAATATGTACAAATGCGATACTAACATTTTATGAATATAAAAACAATCTGCACTCCTCCATTTACCTTATCTAGAGTGCAGATACATTTTTTATCATTTTATGAGGTAAAACAAATACAGATGTTTGCAAAAGTACAACAAAAAATAAACGATAAACAGTGAAACATACTGCGACTGTCAAGGGAAGGTGATAGAAAATAGAAAATGAATATCATTCATATATATAAATATATGTGTAAATTTGTGGGTGAGAGACTCTTGTGTGTGAGTGTGTGTGTATGTGTTCTTATGTGTGTGTGTATTTCTATGCAGTTATGCAGTTACATCAGTATCTAATTTTTATCTGTCTGTCTGTGTGTCTGTCTGCCTCTCTCTCTTATTTCTAGCAATATTGGTTCTGACTTTAGTGACGTATATATATATATATATATATATATATATATATATATATATATATATATATATATATATATATATATATATATATATATATATATATATATATATATATAATATATATATATATATATATATATATACATATATACATATATACATACACACAACCATATATATATATATATATATATATATATATATATATATATATATATATATATATATATATATATGGGAGAATTTACGAAACAAACAACAACAGACGAGGAAAGGTAGTCTAAACAACAAAAGGATGTATTAGTTTAACGCTCGGGAATAGAGAAAGTCTTTAACGTTTCGAGCTACGCTCTTCAACAGAAATAAATAAGGAGAAAAACAAGGAGATGAAAAAATATAAATGTAGTGGTCAGTGATCTATCAATATACACACATACATCTATACACACACACACACGTGAATGTATGTATATGCTTGTTTGCTACTTGCTTGTTTCATGCTCTTGCTTGATGAGGCTGGGGTTATCCCAGGTTACTGGTCCCAAAGACATTATCATACGTCATATATATATGAATGACCTGTCCTTGTTTACTTCACATCGTCTATCTGGATGTTTTGCGTTCTTGTCACATTTTGTATTATATATATATATATATATATAGGCACATATATGTACTTGTATATGTATATAGGTGGAGGCGCGTGGCCTAGTGGTTAGGGTGTCAGCATCATGATCGTAAGATTGTGGTTTCGATTCCTGGACTGAGCGTCGCGTTGTGTTCTTGAGCAAAACACTTTATTTCACGATGCTCCAGTCCACTCAGCTGACATAAATGAGTAACGCTGCGATGGACTGGCGTCCCGTCCTGCTGGGGAAGACATAGGCCATTGAAACCGGAAAACCGGGCCCATGAGCCTGGCTAGGCTTTAAAAAAGGGCGCATTTATTTATTTTATATGTGTATAGATATAGATATAGATTTAGATATATGCATATATATACTTGAGTAATAGTCGATCTCATGTGAAAGTCGACCTCCTATTTTTGGCCAAAATTTGGGTATTTTCCATAGACCCCGTATAAATGTTTACCCGAGTGTTTAAAAAAAATAGGACAACAATTGTGGGTCAAGGTACCGTATACTGTACGTAAAAATAACACTGTTACAAAATTGTGTGGCTACCTTATTGTAGCCTGCTCAATAGGTAGAATGCTCGGTCCTTGTAATAAAACTCTATCGTTAAAAGCGAGCACTACTCATGTGTCGATCGGTGCAACATCACCATTACTAAAATGTATGCACAGGATATCAAGCAATGATATTTCTATTTCACTTCTGAGATCTCGATTTTACTTGAACTATCTAATTTTTCATGAGTAAACAGAAAACTGTCTCCAGAGGTCTTACAGGGTCTGTTTCCACAATATTTGACAAAGTCAAGTCTAATCTCAAAGGCCTCGCTGTCCTCACTACCTCATTTCAATCCCAAGGTCTCCAACAAATTTCTCAAACCTGGTTGTAAATGTTACTAGAGTTCCTACAACTATCCAGATGAGAGTTACTTCCTTCATTGCCCACATTTACACAATTTCATCTTTTAATGGCTTGTATCATCATCATCTTCATCAGTTGGGCTTCTGCTACTGGTGCGGTAGTTAGGAATCTATCTTGAATTGCAGCCCATCCATGTAATAGGTGTGTCCACAAATTTGACCTTTAAAAAATGGTCTAAAAAATTTTAAACGAGTATATGCGGTACATATACTTACATACATGCATATATATATATGTGTGTGTGTGTGTGTGTGTGTGTGTGTGTGTGTGTGTGTGTGTGTGTGTGTGTGTGTGTGTGTGCGTGTGTGTATGTGTGTGTGTGTTTGTGTGTGTGTGTGTGAGTGTGTGTGTGTGTGTATGTGTGTGTATGCATGTATGTATGTATGTATATTCTTTTCTTCCTTTACTTGTCTCATTCATTTGACTGCGCCATGATGGAGCGCAGTCTCGAAGGAATTTAGTCGAACAAATCACGCCCGGGACTTATTCTTTAAAGCCGAGTACATATTCTAACGGTCTCTGTGCCGAAACACCAAGTTACGGGGACTTTAGCACATCGAAATCAGTTGTCAGGTGGTATTCGTGGTGGGGGCAAACACAGACGGAAAGACACACACGGGTATATATATGTATAAATGGAAAACAGGAAAAGTAAACACAGAGAAAGGAACCTTCAACAGTTGTTGAATGCTCAAAATGAGGAGTAGTTAGACAGCCGACAACTGATGAAAGCTCCATTTTCTGTATTTACTTGTCCTGTTTTCCATTTTTCTTGTTGTTTACATATTTCATGCTATTTGCACCGTTGGTGACGTCCTGTACCCATATATATGCATATATATATATATATATATATATATATATATATATATATATATATATATATATATATATATATATATATATATATATTAAATATATACTTTTATGAAACAAATTTTACAAAATATATAGTATCTGTTAACAGTCTTAGCAAAAAGCTCACAGTTGAGTTTTTGTATATATATATGTATACATGTCTCTTAAAGGAGAGAGCTCAAAATCAATGCATTGAAGATACTTTATTGCAGCAACAATTATAATAACAGAAACAACCACAATAAGCCAAACCTATGCACATTTCAATAGGGTATCCCGGATAAATAAACCACATCATAAGATGTCTCGTAAAATATTGTAACAAATTACAACATATTACAAATTTCTGGATACTCCATCTCTTCAGGGTCGCATTATTGCCATCACCAATACTATTATTAGCAAAACACACACATCATCCAAGAGGGTGAAAGAATAATCGACGGCACGCAACCTACCATCGTTATTTTCTTACAGAATGTAAACAAACCAGTCGACCGAAATCCAGCGACGTACACCGACCGGTTTACAGCGTAAAAATCCCTTGCCAAAAATTCATCCCCCATGTACATCAAGATTTCCTATCGGATCTTCCTATAACGATAATATATTAATTAATTAATTAATTATACCCGCCCACGCACACGCGCCGCACACCACCACCCACATACCCACACCTACACCCACACACACACATACCTATACTTAGATACACACACCAATATATATCTATATGTATTTTTTATGTATAACTATATACACACAAACACATATACACACACACACATATATACACTCCCATATGCATGCATATACATATACACACATACACATACATATGCACCCACATAAACGCGCACAGATACACACACACATTTACATATATACGCATACATACTCACATACACACATGCGTACATATGTATATACATACATATAGCTATACCTCCATATATACATCGATACATATGCACATACACACATACAAGCTTATATATGTTTACATGTTTACATGTACACACATACACATACGTCTCCATACACGCATATATACACACATACACTCTCGTGTGTCTCCACATGTATACCTACACCCATATACATATACACTCATATATTTGCGCCACAGACCTAATTCCAGTAAGATATATAGAGATGAATATACCGGGATACCCTATTGAAATGTGCATAGGTTTGGCTTATTGTGGTTGTTTCTGTTATTATAATTGTTGCTGCAATAAAGTATCTTCAAGGTATATATATATATATATATATATATATATATATATATTGTCTATCTTTTATCTAATTAAACGCGACGCTTCCATTTCCAAATAAGTTTATCTTTACTAGTTTGATGCGACTCTCTACTGTATACTGTTTTCTACCTCCATCCTCCCTTTTTCTCTCCTCCCTCCTTCACAGTTTTCTATCTGTCTGTCTGTCTCTCTCTCACCAACCTCTCCCCCTTTCTCTCTCTCTCTCTCTCTCTCTCTCTCTCTCTCTCTCTCTCTTTCGCAGCTTACGCGTGACCATCGTCCATCTGCTTTTTCCTTACGCGATCATGTTTCTTTTCCTGCACAGACGTTAACATGAACGGACATGTTTTCCTCTCTCTATTCTATTTTTTCTATTTACAAAAAATGTTTCTCTCGTTTGTTTACGCACTTCATGTCATTTGCACCGTTGGTGACGTCCTGTACCCATATATGCATGTAAATATATATATATATATATATATATATATATATATATATATATATATATATATATATACAAACATATATATATCTGTATATATACATATATATTATTTATTATTTAATTGAACGCGACGCAGTACATATATATATATATACATACACGCACATATCTATCTTTATATTTATATATATATATATATATATATATATATATATATATATATATACGGCGGGCTCCTATCAGCTGTCATCTACCAAATCCATTCAAAAGAATTTTGTCGCCTCAAGGTGCCACGCAGTAGGACTGAACCTAGAACCAGTGTAGAATTCTTTTCTAATATATATAATTGAATTAGATAGTTTTTAAAAACCTAACCAATGCAAGTTGTAAAAGATATTAATACAGGCTAGTACTATAATCCCGAAATATTGACATATCTGTTAATCGTTCTAACCATTGACTTGAAATTTATTTTTTATAACTTGCGTTTTTGTGGCTTAAAACATTTCTGTATGTGTATGTGTGATTGTGTGTCCATGTGGTGCGGTGTCTATATGTATATATGTGTGAGTATGTGCATGCATGAGTGCGTGTGCATTTATATGGATTGGGACACATAATAATCCGAGGGAGTTAGGTCCTGACTGGGTGCAGCAAGAATTCGATTCCTACGCCTCGAAGTTATTCCTAGTTGTTCGGACGGTTTGAGGCTTTGCGTTGTCTTGTAGAAGAGCACGTTCTCTGATTATCAAAGTCGGCTATTTTTGCTGCACAGTGGCATACAACTGCTCCAGCTGTTCGCAGTAAGGATTGGCATCGGTGGTTTAGCCACCCAGAACGTGCTCATGGTGAATTATCCACTCATAATTCGACCAAAATGAGAGCATAACCTTATGTTCGAAAAGCTCGTGTTCGACGACAAAATCTGGAAGCTGACCCTTGCTTAACTTCTGTTAATGCACGCTAAGTTTGTGGAAAGATATATCTTCCACGGATTACTACTTTTTCGTAGCCTCATGGGTCACTTCCTGCACTACAGCAGATCGACGAAAAGTAGCTGGAAGATTCGGTGAAAGAGTTTTTACCCCGATTTGTTTGACTAAAAGAACTGATATCAGCATGCAATCAAGGAACTTGCAGAAAGGTGGCTTCCTGCGGTGCAATGCAATGGGCTCTACTCTGAATGGTAGGTTTCTTTAGTTGTAACTTGACAAATACAGCAAGATACTAAAATATTGCAAAAGGTTTTACTAACACAATATGTGTATATATGTGTGCATGTGTGTATATATACACACTATTTTAAAAATGTTTCAGCTGCAAAGCTTCGGTTATGGCGGTGCACCACCGTATATATATATATATATATATATATATGTATATATATATATATATATATATATATATATATATATATATATATATATATATATATATATATGCATGTGTGTAGGTGGGGGTCATTGTTCTGTTGAGGTTATTATTTTAAAACAAGTTAAAGTATCTAAGACAGTGGAATATTTATTGATTTGGGGAGTAAATATTGAAAGTGCAGTCAAATTATATTGAAACATCTTGCGTTGATCGAGACTTCAAATTTTATCTGACGACTTATTTAGTGGACTGGTTGAATAAAATGTCAAGTAATTTTTAAGTTTCCACTGAATACGAATTTGTAATATAGATATAAGTCTGAGTGTGTGTATATGTCTGCTAAACAAATTAAATTCTATCTCTATATTTTGATGGATACATTGATATATTCATGCAATAAATCATGCATACACCTGTAAAAGTATTCAAATATTAAACTATATACGAGTCTAGAACGTTTATGCAATAGGAGTGATTAGAATATAGATGCATTGCTTAACTTCCATTTTCTTTATCTTAATGGACATAACGATTGAATATTTTTCAACTATGATCTTTCTGAACATCACAGTATCACTTTCAATATGTACATAACCGGTTCCGTTACCTAGCTCACGCATAACTACTTTATTGTATTTCTAAGTTGCAAAATGTAATATTATATGTTAATAATTTCAGTCGTGTAACTTTATGTGACAATAAAGAATTATATGTCATAATAGAAAATTATTACATATATTCATATAAGGCATATTATTTCTTTATTGTTATGCAAAACAATTATATGTACATTGGTATATGTGTCATCGAATAGATTCTATACAGCCTTCTGCACTTCCTCATCAATGTATCACAACATGTCTGATATACATAACTTCCAGACACTTCCGGATGGGAAAAACAATTTTTCAGATTCAAATGCTGAGAATGGAGAATTAGTTTTAACCAAATGAAATTACTGGTAATCCTATCTGTCCGACTCTCCATATCGCATGTCTTTATTTGCATACATATATACATGTACATATACACAGATATACATATATGTAATACACACACACACACACACACACACACACACACACACACACACACACACACACACACACACACACACACACACACACATATATATATATATATATATATATATATATATATATATATATACACGTATATATACAAGTGTATGGAAGTCAGAAGATCCTGTTCTAAACAAGATTAAAGTTTTGTACTTCTTTGAAATTAATAAATGATTCACTTGAAAAATTTTCAAAGTTTTGAAATGTACTTTGTATGTATCTTGTTATTTGAGTTCTTTTAAAGTTCTTTTTAAGATAGCTGAAGTCGGTTGCTAAGAAAACGACAAATCTTTTTCAGTTCCCCTTGTTTATAAATATGCAACTGAGTTGCTGTGTTCGTTGAGCTGTCGATACACACAGCCAGGTGTGCGTATCTGTTCATCTAAAGAATCTCAAATGTTGAAACTTTGAATCTTTGGAATATCTTACAAATCTTCATGGTGTTAACACCCTGATTTGGGATCATTTGTACATTTTGGCATATTCCTTCTCAGGAGATGAAGCTTCCTAGCGTAATTACTTTGGTGAAAAATTTGCAAATATTGGGTATTTCTTATTACAATATTAATCAATTTTCTTCCCGGAGCTTATCGAGGGATCGTTCTCAGCCTTTCGGAAGTAATGATATAGACATTTTGCACTTCGAAATTCCACTGGAATTTTTCTCGGTTGTTCTGTGATCTGGGATAGGTGACTCCAAATTCTTTCGTCGCCATGGCGTATGTATAGTACTTTTCGACATGGTATGTATCTCGTTGTTTGATTACTGTTGTGATCATTTGAAAAACCGATTATTTCTCTGTCATTTATTCAAACAAGATAATCTTTTCTTTTATCACGCTTGTTTTAAAGGCAAAAATTATAGGGGATAGTATTCACTATCCGGAAAAATGAATAGTTCTTTATGCTTAACGTGTCTGAATTCGACGCCATGTTTTGTGTCTATGTCTGTGTGTGTATATATATACATACACGCATACATATACATACATATATGAATATATATATATATATATATATATATATATATATATATATATATATATATATATATATATATATATATATATATATATATATATATGAACACACACACATACATAAATACTAGTGATATTGTTATCGCTGTTGTCATAGCCATTAATAGCGTCATCATCATTAACATCGGAATCGAACTGCTATAGAATTCAGGAAGAGGTGAGCGTTGCGTAGGAAATGAGTGTGTAACGATTACTTGAGATTAGGATGTGATCAGATCATCCGGGAGGTGCAAAGGCAGTGATAATTTACTATAGGCTGGGTTTGAAGAAGAGAAAGAAAATAGGAACTTAATTTCTTTGTATCTGATAAAGATTCATCTAGAGAATTTGACTAACTGCTTCTATCTCTGCGCCTGTAACACTGTGTGAGTGTGTGTGTTTGTGTGTGTGAGAGAGAGAGTTTACATATATAAAGACAGTAGAGTTATTATTATTATTATTATTATTATTATTATTATTAGTAGTAGTAGTAGTAGTAGTAGTAGTAGTAGTAGTAGTAGTACAAAAGTGCACTACAATAACTTTACAATCGAGGGAGGTCATAGCATCAAATGAGATTACTCACATATTGCATAAGATAAACAACGGGAAGCAACAGATCCGGATAAGATTCTACACTTCTGGTTCAAGTGTGTAACGGGATACATAAAATGATAACTGCAAAGCATCCTCTGTGTAAAGATCAATTGCAAATCAACAAGTCAAGACTGATGATTAGAGTGTGAAGAAGACAGTTTTGCACATGGCATGAATTAGTTTACCAGAAGGTTTTCACAGTATTCCCTATCAATGAATCTTGCAAACACTAATCATAAATAAGGTAGTGCCAGTAATAAGATACATGAAACATATTATGAGCAAATGACAGATAAGTTTGAAGATATAAGTGAAATAGGGAATCATAGAACCTAAATACATGTATCTCTTTCTTATGCATCTTCTCTTCTGTCTAGCTTTAAATCTTTAGTCAACGTTTTAAAAAAAATGTGAACACGGATATAGATGCTATGGTAAAAACAAAATAGCCTCCTTTTGAATATTGAAAAAATGTTGAAGAACTGAAGGAGTGCGCTGCAACTGAAAAACATATTGAAAAGGTACCAGATAAATTCGAATTAGAAAAATACGTCAAAATAACCTTAAGAGAGTAAAATTTATTTTGATCCCTAATATCGTGAGATATGAAGTATACCGAGATAAGTGACTTACACCAGACACAGACATACACATATCTAAGAGTCAATGAGTCAAACAGCGTATAATACACAAAAGGTGAAGAAAACCAGAAACTACTAAAAGCAGATTTTGTAACTGCAGAACTGGTGAAGAAATAAACAAGCAGGTTGTCTCTGTTTGCCCAGTTTAGCCAAGCAACATTGCATAAACAAGTTTTAGAAAATCTGGACACAAGAACAGGCCTCGGTGAATAATAAACCAACTGTATTCTGAGATATACCAATACGCTGAGACATAGAGATCAAGGTTAACCGAAGATTTATTGTTGTAAGGACCACAACGAAAGCAAATTACTCTTCTTCAAAGTATCAATCTCAACGGATAATAAAAGAATAAATAGAAAAACACACAGCAACCATGCTATGGATTATACCGCTACAGGCAAAGAGATCAATAGTAACAGACCGGATATTGTTGTTAAGGAGGTCCGGAGAATAGTTCCTTTTTAATCAGCCCCAGCTGACGAAAATGCATTCTTCAACGAAATGGAGAATGTATTCAAATTAATAAATAAGCATATGAAAATAAAGATATAATCGCTGTGACAAATATGGGGGGGGGAATGAAACGAAACCTGTTTGCCTTCATATTTATTCATTCCTAAGACACCTTATATCACAGGTTATGACATAAGGTGTCTTGGGAATGAATAAAAATGCAAACTAAATATAAGCTAAGTATAGTATTAGAACATAATATGTAGGACACTTTCAATGCATCAAATAAATAGTAACTAATGTACATAGGCTTTCTTTCGATTGTGCAGCGAAATACTGCTATGATGGAGAAATTTAATATTGATCTGGTATCTATGCATTCCAACCATTGTATCACTTGATCGGTGGCTGTTCATGGAAAGAAATTACAATATATCTTATTGACTGATATCAAGTTGACGTATTGCCTATATCTAAGAATTAAATGTCATGTAGCGTGAGGCACATCATTGGATTTTCACAGCTCCTAATCTAAATAAGATGTGTGAAACTTTACTCTTATACTTGCCGTATTTCACTAAAATTCACGAAGGATTTTCTGCTTCTACGTAGCTCTGCGTTGCACATTTTGTCGTCGTTTATCCCCTACTAGATTTCATTGAACCTTTCGAGATGCTTGCAGCCTTGATATGTTCTACAAACTTGTAGCAGGAGCCTTATCTCATTCTCAGAAAGACTCTAATAATCAACTTGTCACACTGGATGTTGTCACAAGAAGGATCTGCCTTCGTAAATATTCAGATAAATGCAACTGTGGAACATTCTTAACTCTAGATTGACCAAGAGACCAATACGGTTGAAGAAATAATCTATCAACATTGATAATTAAGTATCTGTCACTAAGTATCATATAAAACAAATAATACCAGATTACAGGTATGCATAACACACACTATCTTCCTTAATTGGGTTAACTATGTGTATATATACAGACATACATACATACATACATATATATATATATATATATATATATATATATATATATATATATATATATATATATATATATATATATATATGTATATATATATTCAATGTTATCATTTATACCACACATGAAACTCTAAATGTATTCATATTTTAAATATCTCAATTGAATTTACTGAAATATGCTAAAATTTACTTCTTCACGAACTTTGATGAGGGTTAAAATTCAAAAGGAGAATCATATACGTGAGTTTATTCTCCTATCGCATTTAAAAACAATAAACATATTAAAGTAGTAGCTTTCTGCACTACTACACCAAATAGCACTTATGCAGATATTACATCGTTCTAGTATTTAAGCATATTTCTCTTAGTATTATTTCGTCGTCTATCTCTCAGGACTATTTTCAACTCAACAATTTCTGTGCATAATTCATTTAGAAATCTGAATTGAAAATATTTCTTCCGTATACGTGAATGTAAAGAAAATAATACTATGAATACAACGTATTAAAACACAAAGTACTTATTGATGGCTCTGCTTTTCAGGCTAAACAACTCAGATTAATTTCACTGCTCTCCACAGAACACTTAGCTCCTCAAACTTTGAAAACCTACACTCACATACCCATACATACGTTAAAGCAGGGGGTACAGAGTTTTTTTTTTTTTTTACAGTTCAATTATGTGACAGTTCAACTGCGTCAAGAAGAAATGTTCATTAAATGATATCAAATTTCACATATTCATCTGATATTTAGTGATTATAATTTCATTGCTTCTTCCGTGATAGTGTTTTTCTTTCTTTTCTAAATTCTTTTCGTTCAGTTAACTGAAAGTGCGTTTATATGGGAGTGTGTGTGTATGTACATTATACACACACACACACACGCACACACACACACACACACACACACACACACACACACACACACACACACACACATACATATATATATATATATATATATATATATATATATATATATATATATATATATATATATGTATACATGTCTCTTAAAGGATAGAGCTCAAAATCAATGCATTGAAGATACTTTATTGCAGCAACAATTATAATAACAGAAACAACCACAATAAGCCAAACCTATGCACATTTCAATAGGGTATCCCGGAAAAATAAACCACATCATAAGATGTCTCGTAAAATATTGTAACAAATTACAACATATTACAAATTTCTGGATACTCCATCTCTTCAGGGTCGCATTATTGCCATCACCAATACTATTATTAGCAAAACACACACATCATCCAAGAGGGATGATGTGTGTGTTTTGCTAATAATAGTATTGGTGATGGCAATAATGCGACCCTGATGAGATGGAGTATCCAGACATTTGTAATATGTTGTAATTTGTTACAATATTTTACGAGACATCTTATGATGTGGTTTATTTTTCCGGGATACCCTATTGAAATGTGCATAGGTTTGGCTTATTGTGGTTGTTTCTGTTATTATAATTGTTGCTGCAATAAAGTATCTTCAATGCATTGATTTTGAGCTCTATCCTTTAAGAGACATGTATACATATATATATACAAAAACTCAACTGTGAGTTTTTGGCTAAGACTGTTAACAGATACTATATATTTTGTAAAATTTGTTTTATAAAAGTATATATTTAATATATATATATATATATATATATATATATATATATATATATATATATATATACACACACATACACACGCGGGCGCGCACACCCACACCTTGTTCAGTATAGAGTTTTGTGATGTGATAGTAAGAAATTATCCTCCCCCACACAGACAAAAAAAATACAAATTGAACCCACACCTTTCATTTCATTTCTGCCTCACCTGGTTCGCACACACTATTTTAGTTTATTTCAAAGTATTTACATATTGTATCGCTATAATTCGATTTAGGACATTTAATTTTATACATAATTGACAGAATGCTCCCTGCTAAAAATGGAGGAACAAAAATATAGCTTTGCTCTTAGGGGAAAAATGAAATATTTTAAATATTGTTAAAACTATCTATTGAACATTTATTTCTGGTAAAATAACTGAATGTAATTGAAAAACATCGTGCAAATATATAAACCGGACAATTATATTTATTCTATAGTCTACAATAAAGCGGTTTAATATATAAGACATACGAAATCTAGTGTTAATAATAATGAATAAAGTTATAGCAGTGTCATAGAAAACGTATATAAACATCTTATTCATAGTCTCTGCTCGGAATTCATGAAACGTATATGCAGAATATATAAGCGTGATTGTTTATTCAAAAAGTGACTTCATATTAATTCAGCATTATATCATATTTTTTTTAACATTTTTTAAAACATTTTTTTCAGTAATACGGTGGCATACATGTTAATTTGTAACTACCGTCGGAATTTCACAGAAAATACTTCAATTTTCTCTTGATTTTATTTTAAATACTTTACAATTATTATACATTCTTTAGTTAATATGTTCTGATAGTCTTAAAATATGCAACGTACTGTTTATTGCTTGACAATAATATCTGAAAATTATAAGCAACTGAAGCAGTACAAACTTAGCAATCTACGTATGCAGTATTTATCCAGAAGCAACATCTCTTATGGATTATGTTTAAAAACAGAGCATATATGTGAGGAGAACGAAAATCGCCTCAGCAGCGGCTAACCAGAAAGCCAGATTCATATCAACCTCCCCTAACCGATATATATTGTGTGCCTTAAACGCAGCATATCCACAAGATATTATTTCTGGACGAATAGCACAGTAAATTGATTCGGAACAATATATATGCATTAAGCTGTGTATACCATACCGGGCTTTTGTTAAGCTGTTCATAGTACATTTGAAATTTCAGTTCATTGTTTCTTATATACTGGGTTTGATAACTGTCGTCTAGGTATGTGGATGGTGCTGAGTATACGCTGTTGATGAGACTCAATTAGGCCGAAATACATCGAGCACTTGCGCTAGCTGCTGCTGGGCCGGATTTCATCTTCTTCCATAATATATACATACACACACATATATATATATATATATATATATATATATATATATATATATATATATATATATATATATATATATGTATGTATATATATTGTATTTCCAAATATACACCACGTTCATAAGACATATCTCTGAACTAACAGCGCAATAACCTGATTTTTAACGCTCAATATACATTAATTATGATGCACAGACGGTTATTTTAATCATATTTGGATGTATTGGATCATTCCATAAATAATGCGGTTTTTTTAATACCTCTTATGTATCAAAATTAAGATAAACAAAGTTCTTCTTTAATCTTGAATATAATAAGCGTAAGCCAGTGTAAACGGTGGTTCTAGAAATTCCTAGCTGGAAACTACGGCCTAGGAGACGAGCCTCGTCCTCGAAGATCTGTAGAACTCGGCTAGGACGCCCTGCAAAACCTGGTGGACCAAAACTCATCGTAATTGTTGAGGAAGTTGCAGAGAAGCTTGGGTTTGGTCATTCAACCATTGATAGACACTTGCTTGCCATCGGAGATTGACCAACTTTGATTTCAAGACGAAAGGTGTTCTTCCTTCAGGATAATGCTCGACCACATACAGCGAGGATGACATTCCAGTTTGAATGGGAAAGGATGCCCCACCCACCATATTTGCTGGAGATTGCCCCACCTGATTATCATTTATTCTACCGTCTTCAAAATCATTTAGACGGAAATAATATGAATTTTGCAGACGAGGTCAGAAAAAATACTGGAGGAGCAATTTTCGTCAGGGACAGGTGAATTTTAGAAGAGCAGCCTTACACGTCTACTAGACAGATGGAAAAGCATTGTAGAAAATGAAGTGGATCCCCAAATGCAGCATTAATATTCCTCGCATAAAGCAAAAACATATGCCGAATATTTTCCTTTGTCACTTCCATTATAGCTTTGAAAAAAATAACTGTTAAAATCGAACTGCACTCTTCAAAACTTGCACTAAGAATAAGGACAAGGTAAAAGTACTACCTGTTTGTATAGCAAGTCGACGCAGATAGTTTATCCCATCCCACTCCGGCTTTTAGTTCATGCAATTGAAAAAACCGCATTATTTATGGGATGACTCAACATATGCTTTTTGCGATGTAATAAATATTTAACTTGTATTCAGTTCGTATCATGTACAATATATGAGATTGGGTCTGTTATATAATTTTTGGTATTTTATAAAAGGAAGTTCTAACTTATTATCTCAATGAAATAAAATAGTACATGCCTTCTCCTGAATAATGCACATGACTTATCGTACTAATTTGTAGACAAGAAATATTTAGTTTCTTTCGTTTCGTTTCGTTTCATGAATATGAACTTATGCACCTATTATTAAAACTTAATCCTGAAAACAACAAAAGAAAACGAAGCAAAAACGAAAAAGGACATATACTTAAGATAGTAATGTTTCCTGAAACAATACGTTGGTGTTTGCAACATAATTCGGTTGGGCAAATATGTTTCAGGTTCAGGAAATATCGCACATTTTATTTTACATACCAACTATTACGGTAATAATCTTAATTTCATGACGATCCTATTTCCTTGAAGCATTGGAGAGAAAACGAGGATCTCAAACCCATAATTGAATCCATTTTGCGCTCAGAAATTATCAATAAAATATCTATTTACTTGTAATATTATCGCTTCTATTACGTTGATTATATTTTAAATCTGTCCCTATAATGCAAGGAAATACATAACATACATTCAGTCTCTAAATTATAAGCATTAAATATTATATATTGCACACGTGGCAAACTTCCACTAAATCTCCCTTCACGAGTTTTACGACTCCTTCGGAAATAGTTCTCGTTAATTCAAATCACCGAGGCCTCTGAACGTGATTCTGCCTCTAACAGAGTGCACAGGGACTAGCTTTCATTATTGCCAATGTATAATTTTTTTTTTCTCGCCATCACTTAAACCGAAGCATGCTGCATTACATCTCATCTCAAGCAGTGCGAAGTCTGCGACCACATCAGCTATCGATCTATTGGTGTAGTTATATCAAACATTTTGGACTTCGTTGTTGACAATCGTTTTCTTCAGTATCTTGAGTGCATCTCCTTCCTCAGCGATTGTCTGCACACTTTCCTAATAACCAGATCTACTGATTAGCTAATCGCTTATAACATTCATCAGTGATCTCTCGTTTCAAGAAGTCAAGGTAATAATATAGTTTTTTTCTTCTTTTTTTACATTAGAATTGAATTTCTTTGTGACTTCACTAATATTAGGTTGGCAACTAAGTTTCCACTGTTTTTTTTTTAAATTTAAATTTTTTAAAAGGTTTACTAAAAATAACAACTAATTAATCAATAATGTATTCACCCTTGTTGTTTACAGCTTCTTCCCAAAGTCCAAAAAGATTTTCAATACCTCTTTGATAGAAATCACCCGATTTCGACTCGAAAAATTGATCCAACCAAACTCTCAATTCTGCATCAGTATTGAACGAAACTCCACGCATGGCATTTGAAAGAGATCGAAAGAGATGAAAATCCGTTGGTGCCAAATCAGGAGACTACGGCGGGTGTGGCAGCACTTCCCAACCATGAGTTTGAATGGCTTCCTTGGTCATATTGGTGATATGAGTGCTGGCGTTGTCGTACAGCAGAAGAAAACTATGCTGCTGATTAGATCTTTTCTCTTGAATACCCATGTTGAATCGTTCCATCTGTTGGTTCCGTTCAAGCAATTCGTGATGGATAATCCCTTTCTCAGTCTCACCATACACACAACATCGTTTTACGCGGATGAAGATCTTGTTTCACGCGCTGTGTCGCTTGTTTACAGGAGCTAAACCATTCCATACGCTGCTTCATATTAATATACAGGTACCGTTTTTCGTCGTCAGTAACGATTCGGTAAAGAAATCATTGTTTGTGTCCATGAGTTTAACGGTGACGAGCAAGCAACCCAGCTGGGATTGTGGCTCGTTGATTTTTTGCTGTAGTCACTGAAAGCATGCGGAACTCATGCTCCATACTTCTGAACCTTGCTCATCGAGTGAAGAATCTTCTTCATAGCAGTTTGGGCGCATTCCATTTTCTCTGCTAGTTCTCTTGTCGTCTGACGAGAATTTTCGTGCAAAAGTTGGATTAATCGCCCTTCATCGAACTCAACTGGACGGTCAGAACGAGGTGCGTCTTTGAGGTAAAAAAAAATCCAGTTTTGAACTTGGCATACCAGTCACGAGCGGTTCTTTCCGATATGGCGCCCTCTCCATACACAGCACAAATGTCGCGAGCAGCTTTTGCGGCCTCAGAACTTTGATTTAAAGCAAAAAGAAGGTGTCAAAAATGCTCGTTTTTCTTAACTTGACATTCCATTTTAATGATCTGAAAATAAACAAAAAATAACTAAAATTAGCTAGAAAAACCAAAATAGATTCCAAAATGATTCAAAAATACAATTCTCGAAAAAAATAGATTCCGAAATTTAAAATCGTAATAAATTCCAAAATTTAAAAAGACGGCGAGATTTCAGTTGCCAACCGAATGCATTTCGATTAATTTATTTTCTTCTAGACATTATGTGTCTCTTGGTTCTGAAGATGTTCGTAAGATCACATCATCGAAGCATAAGCAGATAGAGTTCTCTCTGACTTCTTATTTGTCAGTTCTGAAGTCTCCTAAAGCCTGGTTAAGTCGTTCATATTCTTGTACTTGTATATTTCTTGATGGCATTCCTTAATTGAACGTATGCAACCATAATATTTAGTCTGTAATCTAGCCTCCATCACGGTCATGGACAGTTAACTAAACACCACTTGCTACATGACAAAATTGGATTTCAACTGCTCAACAACACCCGCACTGCAGATATGAATAAATCAATCAGTGTGTAATTTATGTCTAAATGCAATTAAAACACCTCAAGGCTCTGCAAATAAAAGATCCTAATATGAATGATGATCTCTCCTGACAATCTCACATTTATGAAATAGCGGAAACTATTTGTGAAGGATGTGCTTCAATTCAAAGCCAGAACGACTGTTGACTCAACAAAATGCAGATGATATCCACTAGTGTACATAAGTCCTACATCTAAAACAGAAGTGTTTTTCGGTTGTCTTGGTTTCCAGGTTTCATTAGGTAAAATCACGGACTTCTAGTTGGTTCTATATTTAAAGGATCGTCTGTTATAATAAAATCTTTGTTTTAATTTACATTTAGCCATCGAAATGACAAGTATTTGGTGAACTCGCAATCACACTTCAATACCTAACCTATAGTTGCATCGTTTCGTCACTTCCTGCAACTTCTCATTTGATTGCAACTGGATTCACTTGACTCAACAACAACGACATATCTCGTCACATATTGCATTACTTCTCTAGAGATTGTAGCTATTTCTGTTCTTCAGAATAATATTTTGCCTTTGAAATTCCCTCCTCGCTATCGACTTTTGCTGCATTCGTGTGTATACAGCTCGTGTAGCTGAAGCTCAGCAGCATAATCCTGACTAGTCTCGCATGGCCTGCGAATTTTAAGAATATTGTCACTAATTCCTTGCTAAAAGTCTTCATGTTTCTTCTCTTTGTTTAGTGTCATTAGGTTTAGAAATTCAAATAGCGGTAAAGAGTCAAAACCAATTTATGTATAAAAAATTGTCTTACGATATTGCACAGTTGGGATATGTATAGTTAGGAAGTAGAATATTTGCAGAATATGTATTATGTATTTCATATATATATATATGTGTGTGTGTGTGTGTGTGTGCGCCGCGTGTGTGTAGGTATGTATGAATGTATGTAAATATATATATATATGTATATCGCAGTCTCATTCTTTTGTTGTCATTTTATTATCATTATTATCATTATTAATTATATATATATATATATATATATTTATATATATATATATATATATACACGTGTAGGTGTGTTTGAGTGTATGTGTGAGTATGCTTGAAATCACTTGCAGTTTTTCACCTATCAGCAATATCCCATGAGCCTTCCAAATTAAAACTTCTGTTACAATAAATATCCCCCACTAAAAATATCATGAACAGTACCCCGCTCCCAGAAGTGTTGTAGGTCTACTGATGTTACAGTAGCGGTAACATTTCACTAGATGTGGTACCAGTGGTAGCTGCTGCTGTTGTCGCTGTTGTTGTTGTTGATAACGTTAGCATTAAAAGTGCAAAATTACTCACAGAATTATGAATTCTGCCGATATCTATTTAACAAGAAATTAATTAATATAAGCTGCAATGATTAAGCAAATATAAAAACCGACCTATAAATGTCATTGTATAGAAAGCATATTACTCTGTAATTACGTACGCAATAACTCAAATATTTCTATTTCACATTTTAATCAATGAACAATTAGCTGCTAGATACACTATTCCACAGTTTTGTTTTCAGCACCACGAATTAAATGGTGAGTGGTTAATCTTGTGATTATTTCAAGCAACAGCTAACAGCCTTGTATACCTAAAGAATCACAAAATAGTAAATAGAAATTTCGAAGTAAAGATATAGAATATTTAGTATATTGACGACAACTGAACAGTAGAACATTCTTTGATGCCTACCTTTTGTGTCTGATTGCCTAACAAGCAACTACAAAGGAAAACAGGTCTGTGTAAAGATTTATTTATAGTTCATCATTCACTCGTCAAAAATTTAGTTGTTGATAGCTTTTTGTTAGTTTGTTTTTCAAATGTGATAATGGAAATTGAAGGAGAAACTTCATTTGTTTTCTTTCACTAACGTAAGATGTGCACACGTCCTACTGACAACTGCAAACAGTTGCATTGGAAGGGAATAACAATGTATTGTCGGCGAATTTTAATGAAGCGAGTGAAAGCTAGCTATAGAGGTCTAATTGGTGATGGAATTGCGTTTGCACAAAGTAACGAGGTGATATACAATGAATAGCAGTACAATCATGTGTAAAAATAATAACATTGTTTTTTAATACTTTAGCTATATTTTTGTTTTCATTCTTTTTCTGATGTCTCTTAACAAGTGTAGTTATAAGATTATGATCACGAGACAGTAACATTACTTTGCTACATGTTGAAAGGTAATATATTCAACATATCTATCGTTTGATTATGACACTGTTTAAACTACACTGTCGGTTTTAAAGTAAATAAAAAAAGTTGCTATAATAGTATTCGCTTTTTGATTTAGTAAGGTAGTAAAAAAAAAATATATTTGACTCATGCGAAATAAGGGCATTTGGGTTCACTTTCTATTTTGACAAGTCTATTGATGTTTATCGATGATACTCAATTATGATGTTGCAAACAGTGTCCTTTATTTCGCTGAACAATGTAAGTTATCCGGTTTACTTCATACCATGGAAAATAATTACACGTGTATTTATTTTCAATCCGAAAGATATTCATCAAAGAAATAGCTTCATTTTGAAAGCTCGATTTGACGTCTTCGCATAACTCTAAAGCAAATCCTGTACACGCGCATGTATTATAGATATACACATACTGATACAAACACACATATACACACAACACACATATGTATGTATGCATATATATAGGTATAATTGTATATAATACTTATCTATCTTTATATAGAAACAGTGCATGTATGTCAATATGTTGCATGTGTTGCATGTAACCACAATGCTACACAAAGCTGATGTGTGCTGCTTTTATTCTAAGAAAAGGTTGAAAATTCGATATTCTATGGGTATTTGAGTCTAATTGTCACTTCAATTACCAACAAGTCACATCAAGACACGCCCATATTTGTACATCCAATCAAGTAAATATCAGTAGAATACTTTCTGAGTGCTAATTGTGGGAGTGATATAATATAAGATTTTTCTTTGAATATGCTAAAAAAGGTATATTAAGCATTGTTATATTTATTTTGTATTTAATGTATTTTAATAGATGACTACCAAAGCTATGTGTCAGTAACTATTTGTGTATTTAACATATTAATTATTTATTCGATAGTTTGTATGCAATAGTCAAATGGTAGTAAAGTGACATTTCTGGGAAAAAGTGATTTTTATTTTGAAAAGAAATTTCAAACATTCCAGTTTATTAGGTAAATTTATAAGCTTCAGCAAATTCTGTTTTGAAAATGAAATTTTATTCTCTGTTGATAATAAATCATTCGATCGTCATAGAGCACTAGCGTAAAACGTATGAGAAGGGAATGGAATAAATTTGCTGATATTAACTTTTGCAAAACTTCGAAAGTATATATAGAAGTGTCAGCTTCACTAGAAAACTATTTTATCAAAGATAAGTGAAAGGAAATGAGAAAAGATATATATATTCTGAAATGAAATAAATAATAGACTTAGAAAGAATTCAAGTAAAAGGATCTATTGTGTAAATAAAAATAAAGAAAGTGGTAAAGTAAAAGGAAATTACTCAAATTGGAAATCTAAACCTGACGGAAATTAAGCAATTATTACTTCCAAATCCTATTCCATGTAGTCATATAATGAGATATGGATTGATATTAAGTATGAGAAAAATAAGAGTAAAGTAGGAACGTGACAAACTTAATGCTAGAAGAGACACTTTACTTTATGAGATTATGAAATAGATTTCGATTATGTACATGAAATTCAAAATCAGAAAATCAAACATTCAACGAAACCAACGTAAAACAATAGCAAGATGATATTTCTCGAAACGACTGGAAGCACTGGTCTTTGTGAAAACAAACCAAATGTGTGTCCGTCCAACAATAAAGCTCTGATAGTGTCTAGAGAAAATATCTATACATGATTCTCTTTATTTCTCTCTCTCTCTCTCTCTGTATTATGTATGTGTGTGAGTCTGTGTGCATACACATACACACATATATGAGTATGTATATATATATACATATATATATATATATATATATATATATATATATATATATATATATATATATAAAACTATATATATATGCATACATACATACATATACATACACACACATGTATATATATATTTATATATATATATATATATATATATATATATATATATATATATATATATATATATATATATATATATATACACGAGTACTTTCCCAGAATTTCATTTACGCAACAAGACCCCTTTGAAAGAACAGCACATGGAATTAATGTCTCCATACTATCCATCTGCAATAACAAAATATTAACTCATATCGGAATTTACATGCCATGGATAAGAAGTCTTCCTATCCATTCTACACACCACTTTCCTTGGATAACAGAGCTGTAACTGTAACATCCAACATATATATTTTCTATTTTTATTTTTATTCTCTTATTTCCCTTTATACCTCCTATATCTCTCCAATTCCATAATAACTTCTTATATTGAACTCTACTATTTCCCTCTATTTAACTCTCTCATATTGTCTTTGATGAAGGGGCATCCCACATGTCACTGCAACAGTTGAAAGACTAACTTTCTCTTTATAAATGTCCTAGGATTGTCACACTCACTTGGCTTTGTCGTCTCACTTTATTTCACACACACACACACACACACACACACACACACACACACACACACACACACACACACACACACACACACACATACACACACACACACACACTCACTCTCTCTGTCTCTGTCTCTCTCTCTCTCTCTCTGTCAAACATGCACATAGACATATATATATATATATACACGGGTGTGTATTATCACGCGTTATTTACAATTTTATAATAATATAATATAATATAATGAAATGATGGAATATTAAAAGTCCATTCTGATTGAACTAGTACTTTCATGCATTTAACTATGCAATGTTCAAGTTGATGCAGTAGTGGTAACAGTTATGGTTTACAATTTACAACTGTAGTGAGATGGCTAAACTCTGTGCCTTAAATACATTTGTTTAAGCTCCAGAATGTTAATTTTTGCAAACTGTATTCTGACCAATCAGTGAGTGGCTTTACTAAATTACTTAAGTTGATTGGTGTTTGGTTTAGGCGTCACGCTTTGATGAATATGTCAAGAGACCTGTATTTTGACTCTGGCTAAAGCAGCGATTGTTTGGCTATTTTTAGGAATGTTGTAAACAACATTTCCCACTGATTTTTTACATTTCAGTTATCATCATCACCACTATCATCTCCTTTATTATTGTTGTCGTTGTCGTTGTTGTTGTTGTTGTTTTTGTGGTAGGAGTAGCTGTGGCAATAGAACTTTAAACCCAAAATAAGATTATTTTTACTGACTTTTCTCTTGCCTTAGCTAGTATTTTCCTGCTATCGTTATCATGAGCACCTTTAGCATTGTTGTTATTGTTAATGGTAGTGGTAGTGGTAGTAGAAATACTACCCCTAAGTATTAGCATTATTGTTTATTTAGCTTGGGTTGGAATTTATTAATAAAGTTCTTTTGTCTGATTTTTCTCTCGATTTCACTACGACTGTGTAGTCTATAGAATGGAAATATAAATATTTTCCGACCGCATGTTGCTAGATAGTTACTCAAAGATATCTGACGGACATCTGGGTCTCTAATTTGCTGTCGGTGCACACGTGAACGTTCTGATAGTGCATTTGTAGTCTGACCCACATATTGTTCTTCACAATTCGGGCATTTGATGCAGTAAATTAGATTTCTGCTTTTGCAGTTCATATTTGCATTTGTGAATATTTTTCCGATATTTGTGTTCATATATCGGCCGGTATATATGAATTTGAATGTGCCACATCGGCTATCATTGCATTTAGATTCAGCGAATGATTGATCTTTGTTGCTAAGTTTTTAGAGATAAGAACTTTATTAATAAATTCCAACCCAAGTTAAATAAATAATAATACAAATACTTAGAGGTACTATTTCTACTGCTACTACCACTACCACTAACAACAACAACAGTACTAAAGATGCTCATGATAACGATAGCAGGAAATACTATCTAAATCAAGAGAAATCGGTAAAACTATTCGTATTTTGGTTTTAAAGTTCTATTACCACAACTAGTCCTATCACCACTACCACCACCAACACACAAAAAAAAAAAAACAAGCAACAACATTAACAACAGCGACAACTATAAAAAAATGATAATGGTGATGAAGGTAACTGAAATGTAATCATCTGGAAAATATTTACAACACTTCTAAAAATATCCAAACAATTACTGCTTTGGCCAGGATCAAAATACAGGTCTC
>NC_142934.1:49894183-49924183 GCF_046866305.1 Octopus bimaculoides
GCATATATGTTAACCTACATGCATATAGGTGTGTTCATTGAACGTTAGTTTTGTTTAGTTTTAGACAATGTATAATTTAGTCTCTTCGTATCAGAGTTCAGAATGATTTACGTTCAGGAATATTTATAAATATTAGTCATTTGAAGGAAATACAGGAAACTAGCTGTATATCTTTGGCCAGTGATAAATTCGTTATTTTCCTCTTGTTTTTCTTTCTCAAATCTCGTTGGCTATTCTCAGTTCTCTACATATAACTATTTTACCGCAAATCGATATCCTTTAATAAATATAGTCTATTACTATTAACTCAAAAGACAAAATTTAGATTTATCGTTATTTCGTTTATACTAAAAGACTGTCTATACATGTGAATTTTGAAACGATGATATATGCTGGAAATAATTGCTATGATAACATGTTAGTTATTTTGGTGTTCAATTTTGTTAAAAGTATAGCATTAGAAATATACAGTGTGTAGATGATATTCAACATTATTCATGGATTAATTTTTGCTGCTTGATATAAATCAAAATTACAAAGAAAGAATGTTATTCACACAATACAGTAACTTTAGCAACAAATATGAAAAATATTACACATCTGGCATCCGAGTTTGCTTGTAATACTATAATTGTAAACATTCAATAAAATGCTATGCGGTCTATGCATATATGCTCAATACACGCCGGAAGAATTCAGTCCAAGTATTGAAGGAATAGGTATATGCAAACTTATGCAATTCAAACATACAAACTCGCATATTTTACGCTATTTATACTGTAATTGTTTACCTACCAAATGAGACCATGTTTGAGTTGATTAAACTTTTAATAATGAAAATAGTTACTGCTATTTCAATTGTTAAAATAATATGAATTATCTGAAATAGATATAAAAGGAAAACATATTTTAAAAGATTCATAAACATAACTCTTGTTAGACTGATATGAATAATAACTTTTAAATTGTCTACAATACAAGAAAACTAGTATTTAATAAACCAAAAAGTATAAATACAGAATATATCTATAAAACATACATCGATATTACTTATGGGAGTAAGGAGTCGAACTGGCCGAATCGCTAGCACGCTGGATAAAATGTCTAGCGGTATTTTATTCGTCTTTTGATCAACATCCGAAAACACCTTAACAATAGGGTTGCACCCTATTATAATATTAAGAAGAACTAAAAGCGCATGATATTTCACTATAATGCATCATATAACCCAGACATTACCAAGAACAGCAGGGGAAAATTTAAGGATACAGCCCACAAAAAATGCAGTATATATTTTAATACAATCATTTTTTCGGGCAGCTATATTTCCCAGTGCATATTTTCCAAGATCACACTGACAAGAGTAGGTCTTCATATATCCTATGTTATACGAACGGGTAGTTATAGAAACTACCTAACCATGCAGAGGATGTTTTACCTTTCCAAAGAATTTGAACAGGTAACTGGGTGTTTTTAAAACAAATTCATGCGTCCAAGACAACCATGGAGTGCATCAAAAAGACCTGTAATACTTCAGAGTAGTTATGAAAAGCTTATTTTCTCATTTGTCTCAAGCAACGAGCAAAACTCTGCAGTCCTATTAAAACGTAACAGAGTGCATGATACTATGTCTTTATTCAGAGGTTTTCATCGGGAACTATGAAATTGATTTTAAATTTTTTGTCACCTGGCCAGCATTTTGGGGGAAGAGATTAAATCGATTACATCGAAAAGACGGAAAGCTAAATCAGAATTTTAACTCAGAACGTAAAGACGGACGAAATGATGCTAAGCATTTTACCTAGCATGCTAACCATTTCTCCAACTCTGCTGCCCCTTATGTCCTTGAACAAGACACCTTATTTTTCTCTGCACCAGCTCACTCAGCTGACAAAATTGAGTATTACCTGTAATTCAAAGAGTCAACCCTGTCACATTCACTATCACAATGAATGTCCTTGAGAATTACATGAAGGGCACGCATCTCTTTAGATTGCTCAACCGCTTGCACATTAATTTCATAAAGTGGTGTTTCCGTTGATCGGATCAACTGTAGCTCACGTCTTTGTAACCAGTTGTTTTTCGTTATTCATGAAGTACCATATATTTTTCATGTAGTAAGAGTCTGATTATTTTTGTTGATATTAGTTTATATTGCATACAGCTTGGTGTGTTCATACATGAAATTTTCATATCTCGTATATCATTCTAAGATCTGAAATGCCTCTGGCTGGCGCTTTGCTGGTGAAACCTGTCTAATAAAACTAAAACATATCCGAAATTTACATTAATGACAAAGATTTAGACACACTTCTTACTGCATTCTCTGATTAATTAATTTTAATTAATTTACATTCCGAAATTGTCTACTCTAATGTGCTTCTCCAATTAAGTAACATTACACTCTTACTAATGTCCTCTCATCAATGTAGCTCTAATACTAATTAATTAATGAGCATTTCTTGACTCACTAATTTAAAGTTATAACCTATCTGTACTGCTAAGAAGAAAGCATTAATTAATAATATATCTGTTTGGAGAGAAAGAGAACAGTTGATATGTTCTCAAATGCTATTTTAAAATAAAAAGATGAAGATGTTACATTATTAGTTTAATACTCTGACTTATCTTATTTTTTGCATCGGCTGCCATCAAACCACCGTTGACATCATACTAAAATAAACTAATAGTGCTTGAGGAAATATTTTTAACCCTTGTTCTCTTGACCAGAGCAAATTCTTAGATATACAAGACGTGTATATATTCTATTTAATCAAAGTGACGCCATGCGTAAGTTTTCTAAAAATTTCAAGATAAATTCGTTTTGAAGAATTACTACTAAGTCATTCACTTTAAGAGTATTTTGCACCAACATGTATCACTTTTTAAAATTTTTCTAAATATTTCTACAGCTTAATGACTAATTTGTCTATTGAAAGGTTTGATAGAAATATTTTCAAGAATTGCTCTCACGTATTTCCTTTGTTAATTTGTTTAGATGATTTTTGAATCACCACATAGTTTTAGGACCACTGAAGTATTAATATATTTTATTGCGAGGTATTTGTCAGTAGTAAAGCTTTTAATTTTGTTTGCACTATTTACATAATGAAAAAAAAATAGTCAAAATTCTAAATGTAAATTTGATTTCTTGGTTTAAATAATGTGTACAGAGTATTAAATTAATTTGTAGATGACAGTCATCATACACTTTCGATGCAAATTTTATTAAACTAACATAATGTTCTACAATAAATCAAGTAGGATAATAATCCTATTTAATACATGGGGATATAAAATTCTCTTTAGCATACGCATCGTACACAGGCTCACACACATACAACAACAAACACACACACACACACACACACATATATATATATATATATATATATATATATATATATATATATATATATATATATATATATATATATATATATATATATATGTTATACTTTTAAACAGATTCTACTCCATATTGTTGTAACAGAATTACATACTAAAATTCCAACTCAGATTCTCTTCGAGCACTAATTCAGATTGTTATGTTTAACTTACTCGGATCACGTAGAAACTATTTTATTGCATTATTTATTATCTCACTTGTCTACAAAACACTTCCCCACTCTTTCAATAACATTTTCTCCCTTCACTACTCAATATACTATGGTTACTATACACTAAATTTTCATGCCATTTACACCGCTGTCTGAAAATTTACCTCACCCTGCTTCCTACTGCTTAAGAGCGTCATTTCTTGAATCTCACTAAATTGGTTTTTCACAAATCTAGTTGTTATATTTTACACGTATCATATTACACAACTGTTGCCTCCTAAACTACTTCCACTCTCGAAATTTCTGGAAAACAAAAGAAAAAAAAAACAGATGTTTGAACAACAAGGAAGTGTATTTGTGACGCTGGGAAATATGAAAGAGTCTTTTACGTTTCGAGCCTACACTCTTCAACAGAAAGGAATAAGATAAACTAAACAGAGAGAGAATGAAATAAGATCTGTAGATCACTGGTCAAGCGGCCTTACAAAGCGGAAAAAAATTGTCAACAACCAGCCATGGGACTCGAACCCACGTTAATCAAAGTCTCCCGCTAAATTTGCGGATAAATTTGTCAGGAGGAAGTTTAGTTTCATGGCATAGCACTCAGTCGGAGTCTTGTAAGGGAAGTGGATTCGAGTCCCATGGCTGTTTGTTGACGAATTTTTCTATGGTTCTATGTTCGGAAAACAAATTATCTTCGTATTTATTTCGTACAATACACAGTTTCGATGTTTATAAAAAAAAAAAAAAAAAAAAAGAAATGTTTGCTTTTATTTATATACCCGTATTTGTTAATTATTTATTAAAGTAAAATGCAGCTTAACATTGTTATTTATTTAAGATGTTACCTCAGAAGCATTTCATATTATTCTAATTGTCAGTATACGAAGATAGTGTTACATGTACCGGGAAATTTAAATGCCCATTTAGCTACTTACCACACAGGCACTCTTGCGCCTATATTGATCTTTTTCCACAAAATATACTACATACTGTATTTCATTCACATATCATTTTCCAATTGTAGAGAGGCACGCAAATTTCAAATGTAACAATGGTATTCTATAAGTACAACTGAAGGCTTAAAATAAAATTTATAATGATATTTATACTTAATCACACTTCGTAATTTACACGTAGATATTAAAATACCGTATGTTAATATCTATGTATTTTATGTATGTTTACGTGTATCTGTAGTCATTTATATATCTATGCACTTATATACATGAATGTATATTCACATAATTAGGAAAACAGCGAGCATCACGATATGAGGAATTAGTCTGAGGCCGAATGAGTGAATCGAAAGAATCGCCTCATATGTATTTGATCATCATCAGAAAATGAAAAGAGGAATACAGGAAAAGGATTTTCTGTTCATTATAAACAGGAGTCTGAAAGTGTTAGTGAAAAAATTACAGATGAGAAAAAGAGAAACGATGTAATTATATTCTGGGATATGCTTGGGAAAACTGACAGCCAAAAGTGTGAGAATGCGAAGGCAATACATAGAAATAAGTTTGGTAAGGAGACGATGAAACAGCCAGAATGAATAGGCTTCTGGATTTTATGATAAAAATGCATAGTGTAGATGCTTGGTGTGTGTGTGTGATGAAGAATGAAAAGTGAATTTGTGAACGATAGAGCGTTGTTAGTACGTGTAAGTAGCATCGGATGCGCTTCTGCCAGTGTTGTAGAGATCAGAATGTCATATCTCGACGGGGCTGTTCTTTTCGGTCAGTGTAATAACGATCTTCTCGTGGCGCTTGAGGCTGTGGACTAGGAAGGGTTTGTTCTAAAATGAGTTGAATTTTATTTTTCTCTTCTGAAGTTTAACAGAAAATTCGTGAGTTAAAATAGTTTAGGAGGCAACAGTTGTGTAATATGATACGTGTAAAATATAACACCTAGACGTGTGAAAAAACATTTTAGTGAGATTCAAGAAGTGACGCTTTTTATCAGCAGGATGAGGCAAATTTTGAGACAGCGGTGTAAATGGCATGAACATTTACTGCATAGTAATCATAGCAATTGAGTAGTGAAGGGAAAAAAACTTATTGAAAGAGTGGCGAAGTGTTTTGTAGACAAGTGATATAATGAATAATGCAATAAAATAGCTTCTACGTGATCCGAGTAAGTTAAACATAATCCGAAATAGTACTCCAAGAGAATCTAAGCTGGAATTTCAGTATGTAATTCTGTTACATCAATATGGAGTAGAATCTGTTTAAAAGAATAATGACAGCATTGACATCGAATAAAATTTGTACGAGTTTGACGCTTAATGAATAAATAAATGCCGTGGACGTCTAGATTTATGTGATTATCATCAGAAAGAGAGAGAGAGCGAGAAAGAGAGAGCGAGAAAGAGAGAGCGAGAAAGAGAGAGCGAGAAAGAGAGAGCGAGAAAGAGAGAATGTGTGTGTGTGTGTGTGTGAGAGAGAGAGAGAGAGAGAGAGAGAGAGAGATAGAGTGAGAGGGATATCAAGAAACTGTTTACCTGAATGCTATTGTTGTAAATGAGAGAGAGGCATAGAAGTTAATTGAATGATGTTCAAAACCCGAATATTTCCAAAGAAGCGAGGTAATGTTGATTGTGTAAAATGTCACCTTCACCTGGTGTATCTATATGTTTCAGTATTTTTGTGTGTATGCATGCATGTACAAGTTTCTTGAGCTGTGGTGTCCTTCTATGTGTCATGGAAAATATGAAAGATGTTTGTCAGTGGTAGATGCATGTTCTCATAGGAATGCTGATGGTGTGTAGATAATGAATATGGAGAATGCACTTATATATATGTGTGGGCTTTTGAAACAGTGTATGCCTTATATTTGAAGTGTAAGAAATCATATTGGTGTACTTATTGCCTATTTTGGAATAGGTGCGCGCTCATGTTCTATTAGCCCCTAGCCTTACCACCACTAAACTTATAAAGCGCCCATTTCGCATCTTCGTAATCTATTTTTTTTTTTGCCCTCACCCATATATTGACAATTGTAGCTATCCTCTCGTTTCTACCTGCAACTTACCTCCTGCTAAATTCCTTTTAAATAATATAGCCTGAACAGGTTAAACTACCCCTATTTTGCAGAAAAACGTGTAGGCGGCCAGTCTCATAGCTGGCCGCCTACACTTTTTTTCTGCAAAATAGGGGTAGTTTAACCTGTTCATGCTATATTATTAGCATTATCCTGCGTTTGAGAATTTTAAATGACTTCTTTAAATTTCTAAGACATCTCAACGCCTCTAGAAGCAAACTCCGTTTGTTTGTCTACGTTTATCGTAATTTGAATTTAACATATGATAGCGTCTCATAAAGCGAGATTTCTATACATCTTAAATTTGCAGAAAAACTTGCGTTGGGTAGTTTAGCTTAATCTGTCTAAGAGCACCGCGACGCGTAATCACGGAGGTGTGAGTTCGCGTCTCATAGCTGGCCGCCTACACTTTTTTTATGCAAAATAGGGGTAGTTTATCCTGTTCAGGCTATATTAAGCATTATCCTGCGTTTGAGAGTGTATATATATATATATATATATATATATATATTACCGGCATAATGCCTCTCCCAAGGTTTAATTGTATATATATATTCATTGTAGACCTTTCCAATCAGACATCTTAAATTATCATTCCCTTTCTTCTAATTGTTTTTTCTTCAAATATACGCGTAACAAACTTAGGAAAAGAAACACAGTCACGGTATGACATTCATCCAACGATCTCTCTTTCTCTCACACAAGCAAATCCAGAAATGCGTTGATACTTAAACAATGACACATGCGTACTCTTACCAACACGCCGAACGCTTTCCTCATACACGAAATATGATGCATAACTAAAACGATGATATACATGAAACCAACATACCAAAAGAAGTGCACCTTCAATTGTCACAAGTTGTCAGAAGCACAAACACAACGTATCAAGTATATATACAGACACAGCAAATAGATATTCATAAATATGCAGTCACACACATACACGCACACATGTCCAGTGTGCAAACATACTGAAAAATATAAATAACAGACACACATATCTACTTATACACAAAATGTACACAAGTTTTGAAACGTACATACTCATATACACATGCAAATACACAACTGCTCACACATATCACAGTTGCATTCCTTTGATATCTATTCGACATTGAACACCACTTGCTTCTCACTTCCGCTTCATTCAAAAATATGGTTTTCTTTTAAACGCAAGTAGATTAATCTGTCTCCTTCTTTCTCTTTCTTTCGGTCTCTGAAACATCAAGTATTTTTCTTCTTCAATCATTCATCGTCTAACTAATAGAGTACTTTATCATATTGTTGTTGTTAGTATTGTTACTATATTTGTGTATATTCTTTTCCACTCTAACGTAAACAGACCCGCTTGTGTCTATATTGAGTTTTTATACTGGTGTTTCCAGGTAGTTAGTTTCAGCATTATCATTTTGGTTTACCGTCTATGCTCTATAGGAATGCCCTACTTGCTCCACTTAATCGTTCTCAGTTGTAATCCTGTCGAAGTCAAATTGTCATTTCACCCTTTCGATGTCAATAAAATTAAGTCACGTTAGGACTAAACCCTCTCATTAAAATTGGGGGCTGTTATTCATTATTATTATTAGTAGTAGTATTATTATTATTATTATTATTATTAGTAGTAGTAGTAGTAGTAGTAGTAGTAGTAGTAGTAGTAGTATTCATATACACACAACAGATTAGAATGTTGGAAAAGAAAAGTTCCTAACATCGGGCTGCAACAAGTGACCTTAGGTGCTAAGAACCCTCTTAAGTATCCTAGCTGTCCCTAATAACACTGTTTTCTGCAGCTGTAGTAAAATGGGTTTTATGCCTATTTCCTCTATCCATCTGTTCAGAGCTATAGCGATAAATCCTAATGCACCTATAATGGGATACATTTTATCCGCACTTCTGTAATTCAATGGCTAGGTCCTGGCACTTTGCTATTTCTTCTATACCTCTCATATTGACTTTTTCATCATTGGGAGTATAAAGTCAATTATCTGGTGAGTATTATTATTATTATTATTATTATTATTTTATGTTTGACTTTTGTTTTGCATTTGTACAAGTTGGATCCAAGTCTCACCCAGAGACCTCAAGAGACAACAAGTTAGAAGTTCATGTAGGTGTTATGCCTAGGGTACCATATATTTGGATTTGTACAGTTTTGTTCAAGTGAATGTTTAAGAAACCATAAGAAAATTATGTTTGCTTTAAAATTTGAGATCACATAGACAGTATTTTACGTAGGATATGGGCAGTTCCCATGAGCACTATCTTTTGGACTTCAGCCATTTTGGGGTTTCCTGGTATCTGAGCTAGGTAGTAATCAGCCCGTTTCGCTGTCATTCCCAGGGCACCTATGACAATAGGTATTGTTTTCGTCTTCAGATTCCACATTTTGCTAATTTCTATTTCAAGATCTTTATATTTGCTCAGTTTTTGGTAGGTCTTGACAGATACGTTTATATCAATTGGGACAGTCATATCAATGAGGAGGCATGATTTTTGTCTGAAGTCTTTCAGTATGATGTCTGGCCTATTTGCGTCTATCTTTCTGTCAGTTTGAATGGTGAAGTTCCAGAGGAGTGCAATGTGATCATTTTCAAGTACTGGGGGTGGTTTGTGTTCCCACCAGTTTTTATCATGGGGCAAGTCCAGGTTTTTGCATATTACCCAGTGAATATATTGTGCAGCTCTATCATGCCTGTTGAGATACTCTGTAGGCGCAAGCAGACTGCACATGGAGACAACATGATCGATGGTCTCATTTTGTTGTTGGCATATACGACATAATGGGGAGCTGCCGTTCTTTAATATGTTGGCCTGGTAGTTCTTTGTAGGTAGGCATTGATCTTGGGCTGCTATGATAAACCCCTCTGTTTCTGATTTCAATCCAGAGGCCATTAACCATTGGTGGGTAAGGGCTTTGTCAATATCTGCATTATTCGCTCTCTTTGGGTATTTGCCATTGAGAGGTTTTCCATGCCATTTTTCAGTCATAATAGCTAAGGCAGCAATTTTAGCACGGGTTTTCAAGCGCTTAGCTTTTTCTGTAGGTGTTTCTAGTTCGTCTAATTCTTGAATTTGTTGCAATTGGAATTCACTTAGATATTCCTTTGCCTGTTTTGTTACTGAGTAAGATGCTTTCTTGCTTTCATATTTTAAGACAAGTTTTAGCATCCAGTCCTCAGAGTTTTTCATATAGGTGTCTAGGCCAATTGTGGCTACCTTCATTGATAATGCCAGCTGTAGTAGTCCTCGACCTCCCTCTTTTCTTGGCAGATAAAGACGTTCTATATCTGCCTTAGGGTGGTGCATTCTATGCATTGTCAACAGTTTTCGTATTTTTCTGTCAACATTACATATTTCAGTAATTGACCAGTTAACGATGTTGAAACTGTAAGTCACGACTGGTATGGCTAGAGCATTGATCGCTTCGATCCTGTTTCTCGCGTTCAGCTCTGTCTTCAGTATTGCTCTCACCCTGCGATAACATTCTCTTCTGATCCTTTCCCTCATCACTGAGTGCTTGATATTGTCCCCTTCAATTACCCCTAGGTATTTGTAGCTCTCCGCTGGTTCTAACTCTTTTATGACATTTTGCTGGTCAAGGTTCACATTAGATGTATTTGTCATTTTTCCTTTGATAAAGATAGCTTTTGCACATTTATCAAGGCCAAATTGCATCCTGATGTCATCACTGAATTGTTTAACAATCGCTAGTAGGCCTTTGAGTTGTTGGTCATTTTTTGCAAAGAGCTTTAAATCATCCATGTAAATGAGATGATTTATATTATTATTATTATTATTATTATTATTATTATTATCAATATTATTATTATTATTATTATTATTATTATTATTATTATTATTATTATTATTATTATTATTATTATTATTATTATTATTATTATCATCATCATCATTATTATTATAATTATTATTATAGACGTCGCACAGTATACAATATCGTGAGGTTGTTGATTGAAGATAATGCGTCTACCGGGGGGTTTGTACCGTTTGTCGAGTCAAACAAGGACCTCAGGCAGATAGTGCTTTACGCAATATGCGTGCAGTTCCAAGTAATGCCGATTTTTGTAATACATCTAGATTGCAGGGTATCTCTAATGTTTTCCGATGGTTTTTTTTTCAGATTGGGTGCTATTGAACCCAATGCTCCGATGACAAAAGGGATTACCTTCATGTTCGATTCTCGTAGCTGCCACATTTTAGCGATCTCAATTCTCAGGTTTCCATATTTATCAACATCTCTTTCTTTCATGATGATATGTTGATCTCTTGGCATTGACACGTCGATTATTAGGGTCGATTATTAAGCATTCTTCTTTGTCCATCCTAAAGGTTACAATATCCAGCCTTCGGTGCTGAAACGGTTTATCTGGAAATCAAATTCTCAGAGGATTTTCCTTCCCCTTTTCGTCTATTACCTTTTTGGGTGTATGTTGTTACCAAGCACCCGTAACCTCATATTCAAACTTACGGCATAGTAGCCAATGGAGGTTTTGGGCTGCTTTGACGTGTCTATGCCTGTACTCTTTCTGCGCAAGACTTTCACAAGCACTAACAATGTGAGTGACACTTTCAACCCTCTTCCAACACATTCTGCAGAGGTCGGATGCACTTGTGTGGAATATATTCTCTTTCACTGAGTTGGTATTCGATGCCTAGTCATAGGCCGCGATGATTAGGCTTTCAGTATTCTCTTTTAGGTTACCCTTGTTGATCCACCTGCATGATTCTTCTTGGTCTTTCAATTTGTTGGTTTCACGGTGGAACTGACCATGTAATTCCATACAGAGTAGGGTTTCTTCTCTCTCGATGGTTGTTCTTCTTCGGAATTCATAAGCACTCTCAAGTTCATTTTTGTTAACTCCTCCCCTAGCAGCATAATGAAGCAGGTCTTCTTTGCTGTTTACCAAATATTATTATTATTATTGTTATCATCATTATTATTATTATTATTATTATTATTATTATTATTATTATTATTATTATTATTATTATTATATCAGAGATGCATACATTGTCAGTCACTAAAGGATATGCGCAATTGGTTAAGGTGAAACAACTGAAAAGCAAATCTGTGCTATTGCGCAGAATAATTGGTGTAGCTTATCTTTTATATCAAGACAAAACATGTACATGATAACACTTCCAATCAGTTAAGATCAAAAATCATGAGAGCTACTGTCTGGTACTGCATCAATGTTATTATTATTATTGTTGTTGTTGTTGTGAAAGTATAAGCAGTTGTGGGAGATATGGCAGTGGTGGTCATCGCATTGAATTCCGTGGTGCTAGTGGTGATCGAATTATTACATATACTCACAATGAAATAGCTAAGTTATAAGTGTTCTTAGATTGTTAGAAGAATGAAGTAAGGGTATTGCAATACGATATATAATTTATTTAAACATATTCAGTTGTTAATATTCTGACACCAGAATTGACATTTATATTGCTTCGAAAGCAACAACTAAATTGCAAATGTTAGAAAGGGTGAAATTGATCACGACAGGGTACGTGTAATACATAGAGACATATCGTCTTTCTCTCCATTAGATTTCGTGAAATAGGAATGTCTAAATTGACTTTCATCTACTGATTTCTTCAATTACTAACAGCATGTTCTGTGTGTGAAGTCTTCGATAGTTACAAAGGATATTATTACCACACTACACTTATAGACACCACTGATATGCAGCTGTATTTGTGGTTAATATTTTTCTGCTGTAAATTACTTCAGTATTATTGTGTAAAAAGCCAGTTGTCTTTCTGATTTTTTTCCAGCTTCACTCCATGTTACACTCACACTCACTGAAATGGAATTGCACCACAAAACTTGTTATGATTAATCTTATTTTCTCTCATATTAGTTGTTAATTTGCTGTTGTATGGCCAGTGAATATGGCATTCGTGGCGCCGAAATATTTACGTTGCATAAATATTACTTACAGTACAATAGTGTCTGTATTTTGCTGTCTGATATACACTTGCACGTGCATATACACGTAGCTAAACATATAAATTAAAAATGAACGTCGAGTGTTAAGGAATTTTGGGGGAAAATAAAACGGTGAAGAATATGCTTCTAGAATAGCAGTTAAATGAATTCAACCATAAAAAAATGAAAAAGTGCGTTCAATAGCGTGTTCTAGTGTCTGTCTACAGAAACGGATGCTTGCATACACACATAACTCTAAAAAAGCTATGAAGAAAACAAGGAAGAAATATTGCTTTCAAGTTATAGCACAAGGTGAGCAATTTCCCCAGAGGGACCCCAGTCCTCAACTAGGACTTATTTTATCGAAGCCAGAAGGATGAAAGGCAATGTCAACTTCGGCGGAATTTGAACTCAGAACGTAAAGACGGACAAAATGCCGCTAAGTATTTCGCCCGGCGTGCTGGAGATTATGTCAGTTGATCGCTTTGTAAGAAGGAAACATACTGAAAGCGGACAAACATAGTATACCGTATTTATGTATCTAAATCATTCCAAAATTTAGAAGGCCATACACTGATATTAATAAGTGATTGCCCATACTACACCGCAAGTTATATATGCGGATTATATCTAGATAATTGAACATCCTTAGAATAATGTAATGAAAGATAAACAGGTAAATCGCATTTCATGTACATTGAATAGGAAAGAAAAGAATCTACACTGTGACATATATGTTCCAATGGAAATATGCGATTTCCTGTCACAGCAAAATGGACATAAGCAAATATATTCTCTTCCATATATGTTTGCAAAGGAAAATATGATATATGGTAGTTAGGTTTTTAATGTATAATGTATAATATTTCGATGAGAACAGAACATAAGTATGATTTTACGTACGTACGATGTCACAGACTTATATATTTTCTAGTCATATCGATTTCCCTGCGTCTATAAATGTAAAATTTTCTATAATTATTTAGCGATAGTCATAACTACGCGTGTAATTTCCTAAATATGTCAGTTTCAACTCGAATGACGAAAATAAAATTTGCCATTGATTAGCATCGCATTATTCTCAGCACACGTATATTTCTATTTAGTTTTCTAATTATTTTTTCATTATATATCAACACTAAAATATTGTTTTACCTGTTGAAAATATCTATGTATCATACAGTTTCTAAACTACTGAAATAACACGATAGCGAATGTGAAATATAAAAACAATATCATGTATATAAACCTTGAGAATACTAAATAGATTTGATTCTTAACTAATTGAAGTCTATCTTCTAAATATCTGATCAATAAAAAACAAATACTTGAACGCATTATTAGTCTCACTACCGTGGTTTTGTTTCATATGCAGGACTATGTGTGCGTCTGATTGTGTGTGTGTGTGCGCGCATACATATGTATATATAAATATACGTTTGTATGTTTACATATATATATATATATATATATATATATATATATATATATATATATATATATATGTATGTATGTACGTGTACTGGGTGAAGGCAACAGATTTGTTATAAAATGCTGAGTCGTTTCCATCGCATGAAACTTTTAATAGCTCATGAAAATATATACTGTGTGCATTAAATAATATATGTGTATGTGTATGAATGTGTGTACGTGTGCATGGGTGTGTGTGCGTATGTATGTATGTATACATCATACATATATGTACACACATTTGTATGCGTATTCCAGATCATGCGTTGAGAGGCTAAATATTGTGTAGAGTGTAGTTTTATTCTTAGTTCAAATCCACATGATAAAATCATTTTCATAAATGCGTATGTGCTAACGTCAGATTTCTAGATATACTGGTGAAATGATTTTCATAATGTTAATTTAATTTTCAACTGGATAACGTTCTTCTTTTATCTAACAAAACTTTGCTTGAAATTTACATACAAAAACTGCGTAAATATTCTTTTACACATATATTACTTATAGAAGAGTAATTTAAATGAGGCTCAGATAAAGGCAGGAATATAATTACACTAACATGAAGCGTTCTTTTCTTTAAATTACTCGTAACCTTTCCTGAAGATCCGATATTGGATAAGTTTATTGCTGATAGCATCACATCTATCTTGACACCATCTTTCAAGTTTAACCACATTGACTCTTAGCGATGCAAATCATTACTAGTCTGTTTTAAGTCTAGGGATTGCATTTAATGAATGCAATGATATAGCTATGAATAACTGTGTGTGCTAAATATAATAGCTTTCAGGGATATATACGTGTGTGCGTTTGCATGTATATGTGTGTGTGTTTGTGCGTTCAGATACACTCAAGCACACACACAGACACACACACACAGACACACACACACAGACAGGCACGCAGGCACGCACACACACAAACACACACATACACACACACACACTTATATATATATATATATATATATATATATATATATATATATATATATATATATATATATACATATACGTTACGTGTATATAAGTATGCGTGCATATGATTCGAACGTACTGGTTCTTGGACTGAAACAAAGTGTAGAAATGAACCACAGAGACTATAAATGAATACTTACCACAGATTACAGCTCTGAATATCTAGTTGTTTAGGTACTATTAACCTCATTATTTGCTGTTAATCAGAGATGTTTAGTAATACTTTATTTTACATGTATCTGAGTTTAAAATCGAATTGGCGCGAACGTGCATATGAGGTGTTCAATTTATATCCGTTCAAATATAACCGAGAAAAATATCTTCTGAAAAGGTATAAAAATTATATTCAGAATAATACACTCAGGGGTTATAAAAAGATGTAAATTTTAAATACTTGGCATGTGCTTTTGCCTAGATAGCCATTCATAAAATCATGATAAAAGCAAATATTTTCTTTAGAGTACCAGCTGTTTATGATGCAAATAGTCATTTTTGTAGGACGAGATATGTTGTAGTAAACATTTGGCTTTCTCTCTATATTTCATGCTCCGATTTTAGTTCCTTTTAATGCACAATAAACCATAACAAGTACTATTTGATTGGGTGTTGTGCACTTTTAGTTTTGAAAACCACGCTTAGATGAACTAAGACTATTTCCCCTAGCTTATATGCATTTAGCTATTATAAAGTTCCTGGAAGGGATGAGAATATCACATACGAAGGTTAACTGAATCTAGGACACTGGCTGTCTTTTACATAATTTTTTCGTTGTTTACAAAACACTCATGTTTTTTATGGTACTGAGTTTACGCAATAGTTTTCGGCTTCGTAATAAGGCGTATTTCTAGCCAATACTTGGAAAAAGCCTCTGTATGATTGCAGTTAGAATAAGATTTTTAAGGAATATAAACAAGGTTTTTTATGTCAGCAGAAATGTGGAACAGATGCCAGAAAAGATACAAGAGGCAACCCTGTTTACAGAGTGTTAATACAGGAAGAAAAAAACAAATGAATTTAAAGTTTGTGAAAAAAGCAAATATTTTCTTTAGAGTACCAGCTGTTTATGATGCAAATAGTCTATCTATCTCTATCTCTCTATATCTCTCTATCTCTACCTCTCTATCCAACTCTATTTCTAAATTTATCTATCTCTCTGTATCTATGTTTCTATATCTTAACTATCTATATCTATCTTATTTATCTAACTAGCTATCTCTCTCTCTCTCTCTCATTATCTTTCTTACTCTCTCTCTCTCATTATCTTTCTTACTCTCTCTCTCTCTCTCTCTCTCTCTCTCTCTCGCTCTCTCTCTCTCTCTGTAGCGCACTCTCTATTGTTTTCATTTGAAGTTCAATCGTTGTTGTTTCACTGTAAGTTTTCAATCGCTATGTACAAAAAAAAAACAAAAAAAACGACAAATTACTGACAGTAAGAAGTTCAAAATTACTGATGAAAGTAATTTCATACATAATTTACTGACCAAAGTAACTTTTAAAATTTCTCTTAATCCGTACATTCAGTAAATTTCCCGAAAATCTTCTTACTTTTGCAACAGTTTTGTGTTTTTGTGTTGTTAACAGCTTTTTTCTGGTTCCTTCGATAGTGGTTATTTGGTTCACAAATTGACAAATTTTGCTTCAGCCCGTACAATTCTTTATTTTACGTAAAACATTTCTTATTTACTTTCTGTCACATTAAGAAATATAATTTCCGTTACCCAGTTAATTTCCTTGCTTGCTATCTTCTGCACTCGTGTATTTCTGTGTACATATATAACCATGCCTAGAAGGACAGTGTCAAATTTGTCTACGATGTCAATGTCAGTCAAAAGAATGTCTCTGTATAGGGAAACAAAGACAGCTGCAGAAAGTGAAGCTTACCAAGAAACAATCAGAATGTGCACTACAAAAGCCAGAGGTATGCACGGCAGAGAAGGAATTGGATCTCCCATGCAGAACGAAAAGCAGTTGCAACAGCCCAAAGAAGTAACTTCTAAGAAGCAGCTTTCAATTATGATCCGGCAGTTCATTGTGTAGATGACACTAGAGTTTCCATTGGCAAGGGAGGGGCCTGGAGAAACACCTGCACTTTGCTGCAGTGGTGGAAAGGTCAAACACCCCCAATCCTCCAACCACCAGAGCCATTGAAGAAACTGTTGTCATCAACTGACCAACATTCCAAGCACTTCCAAAACAAAATTAGACAATAGAACGCTGCACTAAAGATCACATCATTTGGAACCGGAATTCATTTTTTTTCAAGATCCAAAGTCAGATTTATCATCGGACTGGCTCTCTACTACCTCTGTCAAATTAATCACTAAAATAGACCTTTCATTGTTTATAATCTGTACCTGTTTTTTTCGTTACGTAATAAGCTACACAAAACGTGTTTTTGAATTACGTTTATTTACTTTATATACATATATGAGTTGAAAAATTTCTTTTAACATTTCACTTAAAGGTTATGTTCCGTACTAGCATGGGTTGGAGAGTTATTAATGTAGAAAGTTGGTATCTCAACAACTAGCAGTTCAGACCTGCGTAATATAGACGGCGTTTTTAAATTTCATTCTCTCTTCAACCCGGGCAACGCCGAGTATTTCTGCTAGTATATATATATATATATATATATATATATATATATATATATATATATATATATATATATATATATATATACATATATATATATATATATATATATATATATATATATATATATATATATATATATATAGATAGATAGATAGATAGATAGATAGATAGATAGATAGATAAGTACACAGATAGATAATCAGACATGTAGACAGACGGATAGAAAGACAGACAGGCAAGTCGATAGATAGATAGATAGATTGATTGATTGATTGATTGATTGATTGATAGGCACATTTTTTGACTAAATTACTGTACGTAAATAATGTGTAAATACTTTAATTCACAACCTCGAAATCTACGATGTTTTTCAATGTAGACCTTAAATCGTTTAAATGCTTTGAGCTTTACCCACGACTTCTACACATGCACAATGAGTCTGTCTGTCTATTTTCTGTTTTACGCCATATTGGAACGCTGAGCTCTGCACATTCTTTCTCTCTCCAGCTTTTCCTCTCCGGCCTTTCTGTCGAAGAGCGTAGGGTCGAGACGTAAAACACTTTTCTATTTTTCCTGAGCGTGAAAATACTAAACCTGCTATTTGTTCCTACACCTGTCTTCGTCGTTTGTTTTCTGTAAATTTGAATTATATATATATGTGTGTGTGTGTATCTGTGTCTGTGTGTCTGTGTTTGTGTGTGTGCATGTGTGTGTGTGTAAGTGTGTTCACTTTGTGCGTGTGTTCATTAATCGCCCGCTTCTGACTTATGAGGAGTATACTCTCGCACGCAGGGTCAGACACTCAAACACACAATTGCGTATACATAGACACACATACATACACACACATACATATACAGACATGCACACACATACATACACACACAAACGCACATACACACATGCACACATACATACACACACACAACACACACACATATATATATATACAAATATATACATTGCGTATATTCATAGACATTTTAACCACTATTCTAAGAAGTAAATGAAACGTGATATAAATCTGTTTAGAACAGCGGAAATAATATATAAAAACATATAAAGATTGGTAAATACAAAAAAAAAATGTTTAAATTGCATGAGATGTAACTTACAAAATATACAGAGAAAGAAAATAAAATTTGGCAAATTTACCTAAGCTAAGTTGGTAAAGTACCACCTTATTGTTAGCTGTCAATTAGATAATGTCTTTTCTCTCCAATTATGCAGGGTTTACTAAACTACAACTTGTCATGAGTGTTTGCAAAATCTTCACAGTAGATAAGCTCTATAAATTAAGAATGTCTAACAAGCATGTCTTCTTGAAAGTTCATTCAAGTTGACGGTGATAATAATAACTTTAGAAATTATTCGAGTCTTCGTTCTGCACAGGGCCAGTAATTTTAAAGTTGACGACTAAAAGTTGCAGGCAGTAATATTGATGGATGAAGACAATTTAAATTCAATCCTACTTCTTTTCTTTTACTGTAGATCTAGTTTATGAGTTATTTGAAAATCAACAAATAGTTGACATGATAATTTTATCAGCCTCAATGATTTTAATATCGCAAAATATTTCATTACTGATTTCATCCAGGATGTAAAAATATAATGACTCTATGTTCAATTTCTTTTTTTGTGATATAAGAAATGTTGTACCCGTGTATTTATATATGTGTTTTGGCTCATTCTTTTTCTAAATGAAGATATTTCTGCTTGAGTTTGTGTAAATATACGAGATTACAGACAGCTGTAAGCTATGCGCATATAGTAACGATGCTAATAACACTACTGGCGAATGTTTAACTAGTAAAATATATGTCACACTGGTCATTGCTGAAATACTGATAATGCTAAAAAAATTTATCAAACCAATAAAGAAAAAAATATGAATACATATAGAAAGAACAAAATAAAAGAATTAGTACAATACCACATCGAAATGACATGTGTATCTGTATGATGTGTGTGTGTGTGTGTGTAGACGTAAATGGATAGAAATGTGTACGTGTCTTTTTAACAATCTCTCTTTATTTATATCTACCTAACTATCTATATTTATGTGGTTATTGTTTTCCATTGCATGAAAAGAACGTATTACGTCAACTCTGAACACCTAGGTAGTAAATTATGAAACATATACATAAATTTTACAGCTCCAAACATCAGTATTATTTTTCTTCTTTGTAAGCTCATTGGTAAACACAAACACACAGATATATAATTGATATTTCTAGTATTCTGATGTTACCAGAAATGCTAACTATTGATACGTATATAGTATTTTTTTAAAAATTGCTCGTTTTATTTTCTGATTGGAAACTTCTACAGAAGGTGACGCTTAAGTATTTTGTACTTTCATTTTTTACTAAAATACAACTTTGTCCATTTTCTAAAGTAAAGTTGCAGAACACACACAATGGTATATAATGCGAAACTTTTAACATCCATCATAAATGACGTCTGATTTGATTGCCGTCCTTTTTTTCTTTCTACATAAAACAGTATGACTGATACATCAAAATCAGAAATTCTTTCTAGATTTTATAATATAGCTTGAACATTTTGCTTATGCAAATAATCAATTTTGAATCCTGATATATTACAATCTTTATAGGAATAAGTATACAAGTTACTGGATAACGTTAAGGTGATGAAATGTTAGTTGGTCCAGTAGTATTTCAACATTATTAAGATCCAGCATGAATCCAACAATCTGAATGAGAAAAAAAAAATATATAAATATATTAAACTAAAATATAGAAAAATATTTTTATGCAATATTCAAACATAACTACAAACTGCTAGCCTCCTGCTCCCATTTTTCGGCGCACGCCTTGACAACTACATACACACATAATTCTAAATAATGCTGTATATCGTGCATGTAATTTTCCCGAATAATCTACGGGTCATCGTCTCAGGGTTGATTCTCTCACGTAAATTACAACAGTAAGCTGTCTGAAAAAGTCTATGATTCGTATCAATTGATAGCCTGCGTATCAATGCTCAAGTAATTCAGTATGCAGAAGTAATAATATAACATTCTTCCAAGGCCTCCTATTTTTAGCTAAGCCCTCGACGTCCGGTTTCTGGGACAGATCAAGTAGTTAATTAGATTAGATGTTTACCATAACATGTCCAATATCAACAATGTGGCCAATATGCCGGGCTATTATTGAAGGTAACATACGGCATTCTCGCTTAAGTGGAGTATTTTTCTAGGTCCTGTATCTAGTCCCATTTTTCAGAATCTTATTCGTCTTCTGTGTCTCAATGTGTTGTACCGCATAGCGTATAAATCATTGTGTATCTGCTTAATTCCTTCCAGAATGAAAAGACGGAAAGAGATGGTTCCGAATTACCTAGGAGATAATGTAATTAGAATGCTAGAAGCTCATATAAAGGCTGTCCTGATCACTTAATTTTATGGCATGCCCACTGTACTAATATTTAGATTACAATAGGTTTGGTAACATAAATATCAGTCTTCAAATATATGAGTGGCTCAAATATATTGTAACGTAAATAGCGATTGAAGTTAATAAATGCAGTCCAGTGCACATGCGCATACAAATACTCATATAATAGAAATATTGCTGATTATTAGGTGTGTTATTTCAATGTAGTAAAATGATAAAGTACCGTTGCAGGTCCTCAACTTTAATATTCTTTGCAAGAGTTATAATTTACTTCAGTACTATACAACATTTAATGCTCGTTTTTCTTTCGTATACGTAATCCTTTGAGTATACTTAGAATCATTTTTTCATTAATTTGGGTAAGTCGGCATTGCTACAGGCACTAAGCTCTCATATTTAACTAGCAAAATCAAATGTCATGCAACCTTATTTCGCTTTCTTTATAACTACGAGCCCGCTCTAACTCAATGTGAGTAAATGGTTGCATAGTTAGCATGTCCGTTTTATAAGATTTTCACTATTTAATTTGGGAATGGTATTCAAATCTTGCCTAAGTAAACGTTACGTTTACAAAATATATATAAACGCCACTATCAAATCCAGTCGATACAGCAATTTTCTCCTTCAATACTGAATGCCATTTGTGCCTTGGAAGAAGCGGTTTTAGATACGAAGGGAATCTGTGAATTCTCGTATATTCAGCTAGAATACAAAAGGCTTATACGGTATCAGCATATAACTTTTCCTTTGAAAAGATCGTTCGAACAATTAACAATACGTCCCATTCGTCCACTTCATCGAAACCAATTCCTTACTTGTGCATTAAAATTCCAGTGTTATTTGTCTGGTATATATTTAAATAGTACGCGTATTCAAACTCCTAAATTTCAATTATATTCCTGTCTCATTGCATGCAGGTCCAAAAGCGTGGCAATGCTGAGGAATATGTTATTAGCAGTCATTAATGACATTTGCAACAGTTTATACTATTATGAACAATATGTTCAGGTTATTGGAAACATTGAGAATCTATAATACGACCTATGTTAATATTTGCCGATCATGTTCGTCTATGTATTACGCGACGGATTTCTGGTGGGATGTTTTCATTATCCATTTTACATACAAAACACCTATTGGTTGGTACAAAACCTTTTTCTGGACATTACTTGTAATCCTCCTATGGTTACAGCTACATGGAAATATTTAATCAAGTGTGCCGAAGAAATGATGCAATCATAGGATCAAAACAAATGCTAGCGATGATGTGCATCACGCTCATTAGCATTTATCTCCTGTGTTAGTATTAATAACTAAGTCTGATATTACTTATTAGTCTTCGCCCTATTCTGTGTTATTCCCTTTAAAAAGGGGCCAGTGTTGAGATGTGTGACAATAAGTTAACAGATTCAACAAATGAAATCATAACAACTTATATTGCCTCATTCATACGAAAGAAAAACACTAAATTTTTAGTTGAGTATTGGACATTACTTCCCTACTTAGAATTCTGTGTAACTTAGCCAGTTTTATATATTCCTAAAGTCTTTCATTAATTTCTTCAAGAACTGCTTAGCAATCAGTTTTCAGCCGCCCACACAGAGTGACTTCATAATTGTTATACCTAGGTTAAGCATGATTGAGATGAGATATGATCAAAAAGCGTTCCAGGAATGACAATACATTCTTTTTGTGGCTATATTACTGAAGAACCAACGTATTCAACGTGTTCCTATTTTCTTAGATGAATGTGATTTAGAAGAGACTGGGCTATCATTTCTGGGTGGTAAAACGTCAGTTACAAGCGCCATCACTGATCGATGTTCGAGCGATATGTAATCACATTCCATTAGGCTGCTGAAACATGAACACGAGAAGAAATTGGCATGTAATTCGTATTAAATTTAAAAAGGAACACATTTTACGAATGAAAGTGATATCGTAAAACGACCTTCACGCAAGTACTAAGATAAAATTTTCATCGTAAACATGAAAATTGTAAATTTCATGACCCAGACAGTTATGTCAGTTTCTCTTCAGTTGACTATGTATTTACGAGCAATCATCGTAACCCAAAATAATACTGCAATAAAATTAAATACAAAAAAGACTAGTTAAGCAGCACCACATTTTTTTAGAGAATTCACGAATAACAAAAAGAACTGTGGAAGTTTCATCATTAGCCAAATGCCAACTAAATATAAACACACAGATGCATTATATGTAAATAAATCATAGAATCTTCTATACTTCAAAGCTGTGTAACTTTTTAAATCCGGTGTTGACTAATTTACCAGTTATATCAAGATGTGTTGTTGCTATTTACCGCAAAGCATGCGGGTAACATGCCATCAATATCATCACATCTTTCTAATAATGGATGGATAATGTTTATACATGTTTATGGCCAAATAGGTTTAAGAATGCAGTAGTTTCAAAATTAGCATACAGGATTAAGGAAATATGGAAAATTCTATTTCACTATCGAAGTTGCATTTTCAGTATAACATCCACTAAAAATGTCTCCCCAACCCCGCCGACGAACGAATATGACCACCAACGATGATTATGACTATAGTGAAAGTACAGACAAATTGGTTTTCGGCTTCACCGCAACACCATCATTATCAAACAAAACAGTCCAAATGAAAATCGAAGTAAGGTATTTTCTTAATGATATTGGTTTGTATATTAGTTACATTCTCTTTACAAATATGCTTAAAAAAAAAAAAAACTACTATGGATGGCAACTTTAAGTGGTCTCAATAGTACGCTAGTAATTTTTAATTCTTTGTGTTAGTGATAATGTTAGATAACTTTACACTGTCCTTATTTCCAGAATGTTTACTCAGATTACGGAACAGCCTGCTCGTGAAATTCTGTGGAAGTGGCTGAGCACTCCACAGAAACGTACACCCTTTACGTAATTTTCTGGAAGATTCAATGTGAAATGCAGTAATCCCTCGTCATATCTCGGTTCACCTATCGCGGTTTATTATTCAACCTTACGGTGATTCGTACGTGGTGTTGATTTGCATTTATAGTAAAATAAATATATATAAATTATGAAAATAAATTTTAAAATATACAGTACACTGCTGTTTCTACTTCGCAGATTTTCAGCTATCGTGGGGTGTTTTAGAACGTAACACATGTGATAATCGAGGGATTATTGTACAGGCACTAGTAATTTTTGTCACCTCTCTATCTATCTATCTATCTATCTATCTATCTATTCATCTTTTTATGTCTCCATCCATCTATCAGCCCGTCTGTCTGTTCATCGCCTCTCCAAGAATGGAAACGCCAATCTTACGTTTATGAGTGCAACATCCTAACCACTAAGCCACACGCCTCAAGACACACACACAAACACACATGCACACGTACACAGACGCACACACACACGCACACTCATTTGTATACATGACACATACCTAAAACTAACCAGTTATATTTCATTACATATATATACATGCATGCACATGCACAATTACGTACACACACACAATGGGCTGAAGTTCAGTGCGGTAATGTGGGATGGTCACTAAGAATACACGGATATTTTTTTTAATGCTAATACTCGTTACCACCAGACGGATCACTATATAAAGGAAAAAATAAATTTGCAGTCGATAAAGTTTACGATAGAATGCAGTAAAATATTTCTTGACTTGAATTCTTATTTCTGGTATAAATTTTATTGCTATTTTTGTGAGCGTTTTTGAGATATAGCTCTTTACAAGGTCTTCGGATTAGTATTCTCGTCGATAAATTACCAGTCGGAAATGTAGGCTTACATACATTTACTACCCGGTGACTAAATTTGTTTATCCGCATGGCCATTTCTCCTCTACCTTTTGCATTTCGTTTCTGCTACCAACTGAATGATGATATCGCTATCGGCACGTTTATAACAGCTACGTATCACGCTAAACCCTGTGGACTTATCATTCATACGTACATCTGTCAGTGGTGAAATGCTAATCTAAGTGTTGTAGGTTTGTACAAGTTCTCTGCAATGCTGTTATGTAAATTTCGTGCGACTGACACGATGTAAGTTTTTCTAAACTGTTAGGCAATTTTAAAATAGCAACACAGAGATGTGTGCGCGTGCGTAAAGATCCTTCCGTCTATCTATCTGTCTGTCTGTCTATATATCTATCTATCTATCTATCTATCTATCTATCTATCTATCTATCTATCTACCTATCAATATATATATATATATATATATATATATATATATATATATATATGAGTGTACGTATGTATATATATATATATATATATATATATATATATATATATATGTCTGTCTATCTATGTATCTATCTGTCCACCTGGGTGTCTCTCTCACCCCTCTGTCTCCGTCTCTGTCTCTCTTTCTCTCTCTCTCTCTCTCTCTCTCTCTCTTACTATATATATATATATATATATACGAAAGAAGGTTTGAAAATGCAAATTCAAAGATAGTTATTCACTTGACCGATTTCTCATTTTTAGTAAAAGATGTCAAAAGTAAAATGTAAAGCTTTGTATAAGCTTTGTTGTGTTAAGTACTGGTTGTCACAAAAGTATAAATATATATATATACATTCTTTGACAATAATAAGAAAATGTTAAAAACAGTTTACAAATGAGTATTCAGCAAAGAGCATTAGGAGTTCAATAAAAATCATGTTTGTTTGGAAGTATATATATATATATATATACACAGAAGGAGATATATTTAAGAATTTACAAAAACATTGAAGAGAAACCGACCTGTCTATTTAACATGTTTTCTCTCTTGTGTGTAGCTAGGGAACCATATATGTATATATATATATATATATATATATATATATATATATATATATATATATTTACACCACCTGTCCTCGTCTGTTGTTATTTTTTGTATATTCTCCCATATATATATATATATATATATATATACACGCACACACACACACAGAAACATATATGTGTGTGTGTATATATATATATATGTGTGTGTGTGTGTGTGTGTGTGTGTGTGTGTGTAGAAGGTTGAAAAGGAACACACGAGTTGATATATATGGAAAAAAAAGTCAAGGTACAAAATGCTAAAATAATTTGATAAAAATATTTCAGTACCGGTAATTATGGAAAACAATTAAATTTTGGAAAAATTAAGAGAAGACTTTTTTTCAAAACATATTTGCGTAGTGTTCAAATACAAGGGTCATTTTCGTTGTTTCTGCCTGTTTTAATCTCTCTTGTTTACTCTTGTGGGTTCGAGGTCGTTATGAATTCTTGGTAGAGTAGAAGAAGAAGCAGAAGAAGAAGAAGAAGAAGAAGAAGAAGAAGAAGAAGAAGAAGAAGAAGAAGAAGAAGAAGAAGAAGAAGAAGAAGAAGAAGAAGAAGAAGAAGAATGCGGGAGTGCCATTATAGTAGCATGTTAAATCGTCAAATGCCCTGAAAGTGACCCGTTGTGGATGGTAGTAGGAATTGAATTCCTGAAATATCTCTTTTGAATATCTTGTTTATAAAATTTGCGTGGGTGTTATTCTAAACAGTAATAGTGGTAAAGTTAGAAAGGAGGTGGAGGAGAGGAAGAATACGAAGAAGAAGAAGAAGAAGAAGAAGAAGAAGAAGAAGAAGAAGAAGAAGAAGAAGAAGAAGAAGAAGAAGAAGAAGAAGAAGAAGAAGGAATGTAAGTAGTACGATAGTAGTAAGGTGTTAAATGGTCAAGTGACCTAAAGGTGGCTCGTTATGGATTATAGCAGTGATTGGGACTGTTTTTTAATGAATTCTGGAAATCTCTTGAGTGCATCATTTCTAATATTTGCGTGTGTGTTTGTGTTATTCTAAGGCCGTGGTGGATATGTCGTTTGTTGTAGACACGTTCAAAACGTGTCTGTATTTTGTAATAAAGAGAGTCTCTTTACTAATTCGTCGGCTACAAGTTGTATCGTCCCTGAATTGGGAGAGGAGAAAGATTCTGAATCTTGGATTTTTGTTATTGGCGCAAATGTTTATGTGTTGGCTGAACGCTATTTTTCTGTTTTGGGGAATTTTGATCTGGAATCTGTGCAGAGCAATTCTTTTACGTAGACTGTTTTTTGTTTGGCCTATGTATTTATTACTCTTGACACCCAGAGCAGGTTAGTGCCTATATCAGGTTCTCCGAAGCACATGTGAAGTTGCTTTTCACTGTGAACCGTTGTCCCTGTTTGAAGGAGAACTCTGATCCTTCAATTAAATTGATGCATATCCCACAGTTGGATCTTCCGGATTTTTTGCTGACGGCTTCTGTGTTGTTGTTGTTGAGCGTTTTCGGGCTTGTGTTAGGAGACTTTTCATAGATTTTCTTTTTATGATGGTGTGTGTTTGGAGGATTACGTTCATTCTGTGGTCCTTTATTAGCAGGGGAATGTTTTGAAAGATAGTGTCGAAGGCTTCATTGTTGAGAGCGTTGTCCATTTAACACCTTACTACTATCATACTACCTACATTCCTTCTTATCCCCCCCTTCTCTTTCTTCTTCTTCTTCGTCTTCTTCTTCTCCGCCACCTCCTTCTTAACGTTACCACTGTTGCTGTTTAGAATAACACCTACGCAAATTTTATAAGCAAAGCATTCAGAAGGGACGTCTCAGGAATTCAATTACTACTACCATCCACAACGGGTCACTTTCAAGGCACTTGACCATTTAACATACTACTATCATGGCACTCCCGCCTTCTTCTTCTTCTTCTTCTTCTTCTTCTTCTTCTTCTTCTTCTTCTTCTTCTTCTTCTTCTCCTCCTCCCCTCCTTCTTCTTCCCTACCAAGAATTCACAACAACTTCGAACGCACAAGAGTAAACAAGAGAGACAGAAACAGGCAGAAACAATGAAAATGGCACTTGTATTTGAACACTATGCAAATATTCTTTTAAAAAAGTTTTTTTTTAAATTTTCCCAAATTTAATTGTTTTCCATACTTACAGTTGACAAAGTCTCAATGACTGAAACCGGTACTGAAATATTTTTTTATGAAATTATTTTAGCATTTCTACCTTGACTTTTTTCCATATATATATATATATATATATATATGCGAGTAAAAATAAATACAAAAAAGGTGGGTTTTTTTGTATGATTGTGTATAGAGGAATATATTATTTTGCTTAAAAGAGTTCCAACACTGTCTGTTTTTTATGTTTTATTTATATTCCTGCAGAACTAATGTGGGGTATAGAATATGGAATATACAATATATAATATAATATGATATACAATATACAATATAAAATAAAATAAAATAAAAATGGATGGCACCATGAAAGAAAGTATTGAATGTAGATGAAATATTGAGTGTTCAATATAAAGGATCAAATATATAAATATATAAATATAAATATATATATATAAAGGCGACTCGAGTTTCAGGGCTATTTCCCTTCGTCATGGCCGGTATGACAGACTTTAACAGACTGTAATAAGTTGGCTGGTTTTCTGTCTTTTATACCAATTCCTTTGGACGGCAGCAGTAGGTGTTTGGCTATTTTTAGAATTGATGTTAAATCTATTTTTAGAAATGATGATATTTTAATTTCTTGTTTTGTGTGGGTTGTAGGGATAAGATTTTTAAACCCCAGTGGGTGTTTGGCTGTTCTTAGAAATGATGCCAAATCTATTTATAGAAATGATGATATCTGAGAGATTTTTTGTGTTTTGGTTACAGGGATAAGATTTTTAAACCCCAAGTAAGATGGATTTAATCATTGTTTGTTAAGAGTGGGTTTCAATTTCTTAATAAAGTCCTTTTCTTTGCATTTTCTTTCAATGCAAAGAAAAGGACTTTATTAAGAAATTCAAACCCACTCTTAACAAACAATGATTAAATCCATCTTACTTGGGGTTTAAAAATCTTATCCCTGTAACCAAAACACAAAAAATCTCTCAGATATCATCATTTCTATAAATAGATTTGGCATCATTTCTAAGAACAGCCAAACACCTACTGGGGTTTAAAAATCTTATCCCTACAACCCACACAAAACAAGAAATTAAAATATCATCATTTCTAAAAATAGATTTAACATCAATTCTAAAAATAGCCAAACACTTACTGCTGCCGTCCAAAGGAATTGGTATAGAAGACAGAAAACCAGCCAACTTATTACAGTCTGTTAAAGTCTGTCATACCGGCCATGACGAAGGGAAATAGCCCTGAAACTCGAGTCGCCTTTATATATATATATTTATATTTATATATTTATATATTTGATCCTTTATATTGAACACTCAATATTTCATCTACATTCAATACTTTCTTTCATGGTGCCATCCATTTTTATTTTATTTTATTTTATATTGTATATTGTATATCATATTATATTATATATTGTATATTCCATATCCTATACCCCACATTAGTTCTGCAGGAATATAAATAAAACATAAAAAACAGACAGTGTTGGAACTCTTTTAAGCAAAATAATATATATATATATACATAAAATATATAGTTTTAGGGAAAATAACCAATTTTCAAGAACTCATCGATGAAAATCCACTACCACATATAGAAAAATTAATTATTAAAAGCACAATAAATGAGTATAATATAAAGTAAAGTAAATATCATAAGATAAATATAATAAAAAGATTACACGTGTTTCATAACCAATTTTCAAATAGAAAAGAAATTTAAATCGATTAAAATCAATTGAAATTATCGAAAATAAGTTCTATTCAAAAATATAGCTACTCGTCAGATCATAAGTAGAACAATAATTAGATATATATCTCAACCAACAATAAGTACCAAATGAATTAATATGAAATACTTATTATATAAAGATAGAAAAATTATTAAAAAAAATATCATAATATCAAAATAATAACCATTCAATAATCATCCCTTCATCCATTATACTAACATGTATATTATATACAAAAAACATCTTACATAAATTATCATTGTTTTAAATTATCATTGTTTTAAATACAAGTTGAACG
>NC_142934.1:49926683-49936683 GCF_046866305.1 Octopus bimaculoides
CCATGGATATACATCATGCAATGTTCTCTGCAAAATTTACAGAAAGAGCAGAAGAATGCAATAGCCATAATAGCTAATCTTTTCCTTCCTATTTTCTCAGTGAATTTCACACAGCAAAATCACTGACCCCGCGACTGATATATCTAGTAGCAAGAGATTGAATACGTAAAACAAAGCAAAATGTTGATGAAGTGATCCCAGATAAAAGACACATTCTTCCATGACCTAATCAAGGAAGTAGCTACTAAGAAACAGGAAATGCTGAGTTGACATGTAAGAAAGACGTGCAATTGCACTATGGATTCATATTAGCTGACTGCAAAATGTATCACTCAAAGCATTCTTATAACTACCTGTTAAGTAAAAGGAATTGTCGAATTACAGTGTGAGTCAATATATTCGTTGAGAAAGGCGGCGAGCTGGCAGAAAGGTTAGCACGCCGGGCGAAACTGTTTAGTCGTATTTCGTCTGCCGCTACGTTCCGAGTTCAAATTCCGCCGAGGTCGACTGTGCGTTTCATTCTTTCAGGGTCGATAAATTAAGTACCAGTTACGCACTGGGGTCGATGTAATCGACTTAATCCGTTTGCCTTTCCTTGTGTGTCTCCTCTGTGTGTAGCCCCTTGTAGGCAGTAAAGAAATAAGAAACGTTAGCACGCCGGGCGAAATGCTTAGTGGCATTTCGTCTGTCTTTGCTTTCTGAGTTCAAATTCCGCCATGGTCGACTTTGCCTTTCGACCTTTCGGGGTCGATAAATTATGTACCAGTTGCGTACTGGGGTAGATCTAATCGACTGGGCCCCTCCCCAAAAATGTTGGGCCTTGTGCCTAGTTCAGAATTCTTAATGAGTAGGTGGAAAAAAAGAGATAGAGTCATTGTCACATTTTCTTACATTTTGTATCTAGAATTCTACTCAGTATGTGATAAATAGTATTATAAGTAGTTTGTGACTTTAATCGGAATATTACATATATTATCAAACAGAGGTTCAATCATCGTTGCTTTATCTGCGACCACTTTGTCTCAGTAACTCTTTCAGTAACACAAAATTGAGGATGCTGTTTAGATTATATTATAAGTATATATATACATATATACTTCCGATGAGCGTAGGGTTATATAATCGGATTGTTACCTAATACTTCGTCGTACTTATAGCGTGAAACCGATAGATAACGTCACCCATGATGGATATATAAAACTGTACATTTCGGATAATATATCCACTCTATTGACAGTCACGAGCGGCATCGTTTTTCTTGACTTATGGACTTTTAGTCGACTTAAGCATACATACGTTCATCCATACATACCTATATATATATATATATATATATATATATATATATATATATATATATATATGAGAAGCAAAGTAGCTACCTCTAACATCTCTGTAAGAGACGCAAAAAAGAACTATACTGAAATGTAATGTTTGTTGCCAGTTCAACATGGCTGTTCCGTATGGAACGAAGCTACCACTATATTTTTAACCCCAGAAGAACACCTCCAGCTGGTTAATGACACAACCTATGACAGATATATTGCAAGAAAGGGAGCGAACCCCTATCCTCATCTAGCGATTTGGCAGGACCAGGAGACCAGCCTAATTTCAGTTTATATTATGCCCATTCTCAGTAGTGGATACTTATTTTTCTATAAACTGAGAGCTAGAGAGAATGACTACCATCTCTAGCGGAGAGGTGTCTAGTACTGAGGATGGGCATAAAATATCCCGAAACCAGGCTGGAGTACTGGTCCTGTCAAACTACTAGAAGATGGTAGGAGTTCGCACACCTAACGACACGGGTTGTGTCGTTAACCAAACTACAGTTATTTTATTAGTAGTATATAGTGAACAAGGCGACGAGCTTGCAAAAACGTTAGCACGCCGGACGAAATGCTTAAGGGTTTTTCGTCTGTCTTTATGTTCTGAGTTCATATTCCACAGAGCTCGAATTTGCCTTTCATCCTTTCGGGGTCGATAAATTAAGTACCAGTTGCGTACTGGAGTCGATCTAATCGACTGGGCCTCTCCCAAAAAATTTCGGGCCTTGTGTCTAGAGTAGAAAAGAATATTATATATTGAACATTCATTAAATTACCATGATGACTGTCTATTAATAATTAGTTTCTATCATACTTATGTGTGATTTTTCTTTAGTAAAACAGTTAGATGTACCAACAGTGAAAAAATGGCTGTTAATATTCACTCCTAATATTTTAATAATGTCCTCTATAGTTTTATATTATCTAATATTCTTAAGAAGTACCTGTTTGATATTTTACGTTTCCAACTAATAAAAAGCCTATAAGTTGAAACTGAAGTTTGATTTAAATACGAAAATATCCTATATATATACGTGTGTGTGTGTGTGTCTGTGTGTGTATGTGTGTGTGTGTGTGTGTGTGTGTGTGTGTGTGTGTGTGTGTGTGTGTAGAATGAAAAAAGGTTCGTAGATTTGTTTACAATGGTTTATCAAGAATATTTTCATAACATTCTTGAATATATGTAACAACGCAAATCTTAATTAGAAATAAGTAACTTCTAAGTTTGTTATCAATAAATCTTGCAGTGATATATTGTAGGTGTATTGATGAATTGTACCGTAGTAACTAATAACTTCAACTCTTACGATAGGAAACCAGCTATACAAACATCCCGATAGCATTGATTTGAATGAAACAGCTTAAAGTAAGGCTGTCATCGAAAACACACAACATGCTTATGGATGTTGACTTATTGGAGTATAATGAATTCAAGACATTCTGTACACCGTCAAAACATCCTTGTTATTTACAATATCAAAGAATAACAAAGTTACTCAGCTGAGCTATTAACTGACACCACTATGTTGAGATTTTGTTTGGATTACAAATGTCCCTATTTGTTTTGGTAGTCTCCATAGCAGAAAGCTCCTATATATATATATATTTCGCTGAACATTTCGGTAAAACACACATAAATACACTCTTACATTCCATGTTAAGAGGCATTGCATCGTATGTATTAATAATAGAGATAACAACTGTAATACTACTTAACTTATAATAAAACATTAGATCAATCGTTAAGATAACCACTTTGATAGGATTATTACTAATTAAAATATCTGACTGACGAAATTGATGTAGCAACGCTTGTGGAAATTTTGCTGTCTGCCAGTTTGTTGCACTCTTCTCTGTTCCCCCTCTCTCTCGCACGCTTTGCACTCTCTCGCCATATCTCTCTCTTTCTCAATGTTTCTTTCTCCCTCTCCTTCTCCCTCTCTCTCTCTCTCTCTCTCTCTCTCTCTCTCTCTCTCTCTTTTGCTCTCTCTCTTAGCGGTTGCCAGCTCTGTCTCTGTAAAGGATACACATGGTCCACCAACATTATCCATTAACAAGAATAAACTATATTATCTTTGCCATTAGTGGTCGCCCTGGTAAATAACTTCAAGCCAATGACAATTTAGATCAGTGGTTCTCAACCAGAGTCCATATAAGGCTTGTGGAGATTCACACAAGCAGAATTGTAAAATAGGATACACAGTTTTATATTAAGTATCCGTGAAAAGGTTTTGAAAGATTAATGCATGAATAACAAATTAATACACAAATCCATGTGTGAATAACAAGAGTAATTTTGAAAAAATATGTCAAACATTTTTTAATAGCGAATGTCTTTGGTGGGGCCCACTAGAATAAAAGTGTAACCAAAGCGGTCTATTGATGAAAACTAGTTGGGAACCAACGATCTAGATGTACTAACAAGTGCTTGGTATTTATACCCATTTAGATTACAGCTCCACCGGTTTAGCTCGATCCTCAATTGTAACCCAAGGCATTCAAATTTTCTTCCTCCCACGTAAAGAGCAAAGAGTGAGCAACAGACCCTCGCTCAGCAAGGGTGAGCTACAGAAACTCGTTCAACAAAGGGTGAGCTAGAAACCCTAGCCAACATACCGTATTTATTTAGTACTCAACACAAGGAACTGATGTCACTGGTATGTTACATATACTGCAGTCAAAAGCCAAAGTGACAACAGCATTCTACAAATATCGTGTCTGTATAGGTGAGCAAAAAACTAATGAAGACAATTGGTATAACTTGCATTAACACCACGTGATGTTACCTTCCCAATAGATGTTTAACATTTTCTCACATCCACGAAATTATTAAGTCATATGGTTATATTAAACCGAGTCAAACTATTCTTACACATACACACACATGTATATATATATATATATATATATATATAAAGAGAGAGAGAGAGAGAGAGAGAGAGAGAGAGAGAGAGGGAGAGAGAGATAGAATAAGGGATAGGTACACTAACGATGGGAAAATAGAGCAGCATTATCTTCTTTTGCAATACATATCTATTTTCAGACGTACTAAGTGAGGAAGGTCTTGTGTAAAGGGTGAATTTCCTATTATATATTACACTAATCTGAAATAGCAGTCACACACACACACAAAATAGTAGAGAGAATATATACACACACAAAATATTAGAGAGAATATACGTTTTTACTTGATTAGGAGAGGGATGATTGTAAGTTAGATGTACGTGAAAGACACTTTAGTTACGGAGAAGACATTTAGCCTATTCAGCAAATATAACTTAGACAGTTCAAGTCATGATGACAGAAACAAACAGCCCCGATATTTTAATGTCTTGTGCATGCACAATGCGTGTTACTTCATATAGTAAGATAGGTATTAACGTTCGATTTTATTTCTAGAACGTAAACTATCGAATATCATCGACTTGGAGATAATCCGATGAATCACGAAAGACACCTGTAAACCCCAGTTAAAATAATTTCCAGTCGTTTTGTGACCTTAAACTCACTTAAACTCGTGACTCAATAAGTAATGTCGTAAAAGTAAGATGTCAGAAAGCATGTGCTTGATTCTAGTTCAATTCTTCGAACAAGTAATTTTTTTAATGTTCAGAAGATAAATAAATATCGATTATATAAACGTAAATGAAAATTTAGGCAACATGCTATCACGCTTTATCTTCATCATTTCTTTTATTTCTCCTGGGCTGATGTATAGTTTCATCATTTTGGAAGAAATGTTCCCATTACGTTTCCGCTAAAAATGTTAATAGTTTGTAAATGGTAAGCTATTAGAAGAATAAATTCTTAATTTTCTTTCTTTTGTTTTCTTATTTTTTTCTTTTCGAGATTAGTTGAGCGTAGTTTAGAAACTTTTTTTCCATGAGGCTTTTTCGTGGGTTTCGCTTTTAGAAATTCATGATTGTATTTACTGGAAGAATTTTCCTTGGTGTATGCACTGCTCTAATTATGCGTCACGTTATTCCATGACCATGAAATAATACAACACAATTTCTAGTTGTATAGATCTGGTTTCGAAAGTAATAAAATGATTTCGACAAACTAATGGTAAAAGAGAATTATCTCGTTGCATCGGTTTTTTACAGAGGTTTTTTTCAGAGGTTTTTTACAGAGCAGAGAAGCAGTTACATTCGTCTTAGTCAACGATCTCCACTTTTGTAGAAACGAAACCTCTGAGCGTGTCCATGTTCCTTCTTAAAATTGTAATGCAATGAATTCTCTCGGTATGAATATATAAATTCCAAATACAAATTGGCGGCACCGGTTCTTTACGGCAAATGATTTCGTCTGTTTATGCATCAAGTATTCAGTCATAGGAGATATATGAGTAACAAAGCAAATTAGTTTACATTATTGCGCTTGCTTAGTTGAATATTCTTTACCTTATCGTGTACTTTGTATTTGACAAAAACAGATTTATTTTCAGCCAGTTTTCATTCCCTGACTAGGAGTACAATGCTACACTTATAAACTCACACGTACTCACCATCTTCTCACTAGTTGTGTGGAAACAAGTGTAGTTCCCAACAACATGATTCCCAGTTCAGTTCCAATGCATGGCATCTTGGTCGTGTCTTCTACTACTGCCTCGGGCAGTGGATTTGTTGGACGGAAATTGGAAGACGCCCATCACATACACAAGTGCGTGTGCGCGCGCGAGCGTGTGTATCTGAGTGTCTCTGTGCTTGTTACCACCATACTCTTTGATATCTGGTCTCGGTCTGTCTATTTCCAAGTAAATTAGTAGTTTAGGCTAAGAGACCCATATGATAACAACTACCGAACTTTAAGAAAATAAGTACTGGAGTCAATCATCTTAGCGAAAGCATCAAAGGTGGTGCCCCAGCATGGCTGCAGACCATTTACTGCAAAAACTTGAAGATTGAAAATGTTTTAAAATTTTGCTGATCTGAAAAATGTGAATGAAAATAGTTCTAAAACTGTATTTCCATGCTAGGTTGATTCTTGTATTACGAGCTTATTGCATAAAATGTAATTATAATTTTCATAAATAGGAGGTCAGAAACATTGGATGACTGAGAAACACTTTAAACTGGCTTCAATTCTTGTCTGATACTACAAATTCCGATCGTAAAATGGTGAAAGGCAACGCAAACCTGATGGGATTTGATCTCGTAAAATGCCAGAATATATATCACAAACTAATTTATTCTACGCTTTCTGCCAATCTCTTGTCGTTTCCAATATATGATAATTGTTTCTAAGTTAAACATAAGGCCATCATTAGTGAAGAAAGCGATTAGTCGATAGTGTCAATCCTGTGAACCCTAACGGTAATTTGTTTTTGTGATTTTGAAAGGGTGAAATTAATGTTGACTTCCGCGGGATTTAAACTCAAGCCGCAGCAAATACAGTGAGATATTTTCGAACGCTCTCATAGTTCTGTCAGTACGACGCCTTCACATTGGAAGAACAGCAAATTTAAAACAAAGGAGTTTTATCAATATCATCGACCTCAATACTTGATTGCCACTTCATTTCATCGACTCTGAAAGTATACAGACAAAAGTAACCTCGGGAAAACTCTTTAAAAAATTTGTCTGACAATAATACATTCCTTGGAGTTCACAGCCCTTACATCAAATGTAACTATAAAAGCAGATTTGAAATCGTCTGTTATATATATATATAAACACTTTCTTTTTTGAATAATAGAACGATAGTTTTTAAAATATACTAACCAATTATTTGGCTCTAAAACGTTCCTTTTTCAATTAGTTCTTTTCTTTCTCTTTAGTTAAAACATTCATATTCATATAAAAACAAACCGTCATTTCTTACACAAACTTATACTCTCTTAGTCAATTCTGTACATATTTTGTTTTTAATATTTTCTTAATTGCCTTCATATTCTGCTTAATTCTGCAATCGATGTGCTGATCTTCAGTTCTGGATTTATATCATGTTTCTTAGATTTTAGACCTGGATTTATAGTGGGAAACTTACAACAGTTCGTATCTACACGTTTTTCTTCGTCATAAATGTTTATTTCTAGAGTTGCCCTGTGAATAATATATCATATTTTTGAGCTTAACAATTTATAAGGCAGAATTGTTACCACGCAGGTGCAAATGCTTAGTGGCATTACTTACGTTCTTACAATATGTCCAAATTCCACCAAGTAGATTTGCCTTTCATTCTCTCCAGGTCGATAAAATAGCTACCAGACAAGTAGTGGAGTCGGCATAATTCACTATTCTCGTCCTCTTCCCCAAAACATCAGGCCTTGTGTCTCTTGCAGAGCGGATTATTAATTTATTATAATATTTATACTTACATATATCAAATTTTCCCAAATCGACTACTATGAATACAAGAGTGTGTATTGGATTAGCAACTCAAACGATTCAACAATATGAAACCTGGTGAACGTTAATATATTACTTAACAAGCTTGTCCCAGCTTCCCGATTACTAGTGTATATGAATCTTTCGGTATATAATTTTCTCGAACATGTTTTAGGAAATGAATGTATTACCAGTTCAGTAAAGATTTGTAAACTAGACGTTTTCAGCCAAATCACAAATATCAAGTTTACATAAAATTTACATCTTTAACAATAGTCTACGGATAAATTAAGTTTCGCAAATATAAAAAAAAACAGCAGTAACTCGATTTTAGCAAAACTTATTGACGCGTTCAGTCTAAAAATAAAATGAAATTTAACTTGGTGTGAGGAGGGATGGGTGTATTATTAAATATAAATTAGTATCTCTCCAAAACTAAATTTACACTGTTTACTAAATGCTGTTTCATTTTATTTTAATTTCATAGAATTAATAAATATATTTTATAACTAAGTTATTAAAATCAAGTTTATCTTCGAGAAAACTAAATTGGATTTTGAACTTACAGCAACGTAACTACATTTCCATGTTACATTTCTATGCTTTGCATTGTATGAATTCCTTTAAGTAACCGCAGTATTGTTTACGTCTATAGCCTATTATAATGAACAAAAAAAAAAAAAGGAAACCATCTGATACAAAGCATTTTATGAAATGAACATTTGATGTAATCTTGCTTTTTCTTTGCGTATATGTGTTTCCTTAATGCGCAAGGGCAGCGTTCGAAGTTCAAATTTACATTAAATTTGTGTGGTAGCAGCATATATACGTAGCTCATGCTTAGTCATACACCGCTACCCGCTCTCTACATACCACAAGATGAGAATATCTCGAAGTCTTTTAAAATGGATGCTAGAGCATGTTTTCTGGAGATTCTCACTAATAGCAGCCACATCTAAATCAAAAGACCTCAGATCGTTGACCACGTGAACTTGCTACCAATCTGACCCCAAGCCACGCACATTTACACACCTCACTTTCGGTGCTGGCTTGTTAGTCGAAAAACGCCTGGCGAAATGCTTATTTCGTCTGTCTTTACGATCTGAGTTCAAATTCTGCCGAGGTCAACTTTGCCTTTCATCCTTTCGGGGTCGATAAATTCAGTATAGTTGCGTACTGGGGTCGATCTAATCGACTCACCCCCTACCACAAAATTTAGGGCTTGCCTAGAGTAGAAAAAAATGTTAGTCGGAGAATGAAGAAAGGGAAGATCCCTCATCTCGGTTTTCAAGAATTCCGGGTATTCTGGACCTCGCTTCGGGCGAAAATTTTAAACGGCTCCTCTAAAAGTCATTTATCGATAGAATATTTTTAAATTACCCGCTCTAGCAGGGAATATTTGTCGTGTTCTTTTGCAAAATCCGAAACTGTTGTAATTAAAAGTCTATCGAAGTTTTGAGGATGAAATTCTCTCCCTAAGACTCCACGTTCATCCATATTGTGCTCTAGATGGGTTGGTATATATCCTGATGCTCCTATAATAATGGGTACGAAGCTGAAAGCGTATCTTGGGTACTGGATTTGCAAACACTTTGTCAATGATCTGTAGATGTCGTTTTCTCTTGTATTTTTCTCGAGACGTTTCTCTCCGTGCTTACGTACGTACGTATGTATGTATGTATGTATGTATGTATGTATGAATGCAAGTATGTATGTATATATGTATGCATGTATGCATGCATGTATGTATGTATGTATGTGTGTATGCATTTGGCATTATATTAATTTATGAAAGTTTTACATTTTTTCGATGTATTTCACTGTATAAATTTTGTAATTTTTCTTTGTATTTACTTTGGATAGATATCTTCTTTTAGTGACAAATCCAACCACATATGTTTGTCTTTGCAGGTCACAAGGCTACAATTCATCATTTATCTTTAGATGAATTAATTCCTAAAACAGATTTGTTCATCACATACGAAGGTTCTCTTACTGAACCTGGTTGTCATGAGACGGTAACATGGATAATTTTTAATCGTCCAATCTACGTATCACGTGACCAAGTGAGTATATTTTAATGTTCTTTCCATCATTATTACAAACTTGTGTTAAGAAGCTAAGTTAGAAAAAGCCTTCGCACTTCGGATAAAACCCTTGGCTGCATTTCTTCTGGCTCTTTTTTACACTGAGTTGAAATTCCTACCGATCTAAGATGCGTGTGCATCACAAACTTGCCGTCTGCATAACCGACATTTTAGAAATGTAGGTCGCTTACGCTATATATATATATATACATATATATATATATATATATATATATATATATATATATATATATAT
>NC_142934.1:49941683-49959183 GCF_046866305.1 Octopus bimaculoides
CCACTTCTGACAAGTGATTTCTTTCAAACTTGTAAGAATATATTAATCACTGAAGAGAATTTTACCTTTTAAAAATAACAGCTGTATACATACATACATACGTATATTACATACGTATATTACATACGTATCTACTCGAACGCACTCATGCATACATACATAGACACACGCACGTACACAAATGCGTGTGTGCGTGTGTGTGTAATTTTATATTATATATATATTCTTTTTGACGCTGTTTAATACATTTTCATTCGCCGTGTTACATTTTATGCAGAGTATTGTTGTTAAACACAAGATGTATTTTGTCAATGAGGAAGTGTTGACTTGAAAATAAGAAATGGCAACTCATAAAGTACCGCGTAAAAGTTTCAATACTTACTTTTAGTTATCGTGAATTTTGATTGGAAGCAACAGAGCATCTTATAAATAAGCAGAAATATCTTCATATTTTTGAGGTTCGCGTATTAAACTGTGGAGAGAGTGCCGCTTTAAAATTGTGCTATTATAAGTTCTATTTCAGCACTTTCAAGATGTGAAGCGTACAATTAAGGAAACAGAAACATAGCAGGAACAAAACGTCTCGCAAATTGTAATTCCAGCATGTTTTCTTTGGGGGTATTTTGTGATGCTTATCGTTGAAGGAATCTAATTCGATATTATACTGTCATAATAATTCATTATAAATACGTAACAATCGAAACAAATATATTTCCCGTCAACTTTATAGAGGAAAAACATGTTCTAACACTTAAAAATTAAATTAAATATGTAGCAATATTCTTCTCTTGAAATATTCTAAATACATATACATGTAATCAAATATATCCAATATGAGTATGTTATTTCACATGATAGTAGACTTGCACTTCTATCATTGCTTTTTATATCAGAATTAGTCTAAAGGAAAAGCAAAACTAGAAAAATGTAAAACGAATCCGAAATTTGTTTCTAGAAATGCGTACAATAATATTTGAAAAGGAGATGATCCTTATTATGACAAACTAGCAAAAGACAATAATTTCTATAAAAATTCAATGTGCTATTTAAATGTTTTTCTTGTGAAAGAATGAATCGATGAGTACCTATTGATTTTTACACAGTGCTTATATGTTTAGTCACAAAATGATGATGATCATCATGATGATCATGATGATCATGATGATCATGATGAGAAGGAGGAGGAGGAGGATAATGATGATTAGAAGGATGAGGATGCAGAGTAAGATGAGGTGGATGGCGGTGATGATGATAAGAAGGACTAACCACAAGAGCCCAATACCATTGAAATAAAAGAAAGATGGAAAACAACCTGTGGATTTCATCGAAGTTAAAAAAAGTGATATCACAGAAAAACAATACATAATAATCGTCTACCCTGAAATACCCCTAGATAAGGCTTGGTGGAAAGCATGTCGAATAATTGGAAAATATCTATTTAGAAAATCTGGAAATCTAATGAAACTTCGAGAACAAAACTTCCTTCTCCTGATCGCTTGCCGTCTGTTTATAATCGGACAGAGTAGGTCCATTCAATTAGGTCAATCTCACCACTATGACACTCCCTCAATAATACACAAGCGAGGGTTTTCATGCACATACTGTTCAACTCTTTAAGATATTGATGGATGGCGGGATTTGATGAGTAAATAATAGAGTAGGTCCAGAAATATGTTAGCCACGTTTACAGCACAACTATTTTTGCCATAGATTTCGAGCAGAAAAACAGTAAGCGTGCTCCCTTGTCAAATGTAAATGATCAGGCGAACTTTTACTCACGATAAGCTCAAAACCATCCCACAGGGATAACCTCAGGATCAGACATAACCTCAGGATCAGCCATGCATGATCACTGATCTATGCATGCAAGGTGATTTCAGCACACTGTGCAGCCTTGTCTAAAATAGAATTTCTTCGAAAAAGGCAACACGTGTTAGAGTACTAACAAACCACATCGTCACATAGAGAAATCTAGTAGATATACCAGATAGAACTGCACTTGAATGTTTACGAGGCATTTAACCCGTCTCCTAAATGTGTCCAAGAGCGTACACTAGGAGAGATGCTTCTACAAACAGTAGACTTCTAGAAGGGTAGGCAATCTAGTCTCTGTCGGACCGCAAACAGTAACTGTATAGAAGGTAGTAAGATTACAGTTGAACATATCTAAGGTAACCGATATATCGACCGTTTGCCCTGTAGCTCCAAACCTATTTAAAGAGTACTGACATGTCACGCAAAACGCACGGGTGATTGGGGGTTTATATAAATCTTTATCTCTGGAAAAAGCATGGTAAGCGTGTGAATCTCGGATATCTGGTTCTGATGGTTAATAAACCTAGATATAGTGACCTAATTTCATTGAGCAAGTGACTCTGATTTCATCTCAAATCAAAGTTCTCTGCCTGCATTCAGAAATAAGGGGCAAAATATACGAGTGGGCATCTAACTTCGCCCAGAAGCATTCCTTTTCGAGATATTTGAAAGACACCACTTCTGTCTTCTTAATATAGACATTTTAAAATCTTCCACGTTCTGTTTAAATTTATTTTCTTGATGTGGTAAATCTCTAAGCAAGTTCTCTTGAGAAGTCTTTCTTTTGTTGTATATTGTGCATGTGTATATCAACACGTATATGTATGTGTATGAATATGGGGAGATGTTTGCGGGAGGTGCATGACAGTGAACATACCATTGTCTTTGTTGTACAAAACTATTTATGAACGTTCCAAGTAAGGCCAGCGTTCACCAATATGGAAATATTTTCACCCATATACCATATAAATGTCAACGATGACATATTATCTCTGTTCTGAATTTTGCTATATGGCAATGACAGTTGATTTTATCGTTAATATTCTTATTGCAGCTGTTATTATCAGTAATGCAATATTGTCTCAGGGCCATCTTCAACTTAACTTTCTATTTAGTGTATATGTTTGCAAATGTGAATGCATATGAACCTACCTAAATCTGTATGAAAGTAGGCATGGTCATAAATTCATTCCAGTCATCTCCTAATTTTCCTTTTGAAGACCAACCTGCAATATCCTTCTCTATCCATTCTGCTATACCAGTAAGCTGGCATATATAATTTGTATGATTGCGCACATTAAATTATTCATCTTGTTTAACTTTCGGTGACAGTGCCGAAATAGTAGGTCGGTTGTATAGCGTAAGCGAGTCAATCGTCTTCCATAATAACGACAATCGATGTACGGAGACACGAGTATGTTACAGAAAGCTTGGAGAAACCAATTACATACGTTGTATTTAATATTGATATACAAGTAATATGTAAACTAGCATATCATGAGATATGATGGTTACCGTCAAACAGCATTTAGAACAGAAGTAATGAGTGTAACTATATACTGAGCTTAAATGCTTTGGTAATGAATTGTGCCTTCTAATGCATTTTGTAAACTATATATATATATATATATATATATATATATATATATATATATATATATATATATATACATATTACTAAATAAGGGGGCTACTAGTGGCACCAGAAAGCTAAAAATAGCAGCCAGAAGACGGCTACTACCACAAAATTTCACTGATATACATTAATTGAAATCGGGGAAATGAGCAGAAATTCTAAGCCCCCGTACGTTATGATATTACCTTGACGGTTATTTACGCATGATATTTGATATTATTGGAAACTATAGTATCCATATATATATGCCTGTGTGTGTAGTAGAAATTATGTATACAAATAGATATATAACTGCTCCTGTTATGTTTAGATCTACATATAGGTTTCACAATCCAGACTACTTTCTGTATAATTGTTTATTAACTCAATACTAAGTAGTATTATTAGTTGTAAGCTATAGAGCAGGTATAATAAAAATAAGGATAAACACAATGTTAAATTTATTGCATTTCCCCATAATAGTTGCCTGGAGGTCTACGACATAAGTTTAAAATACATATAGCTGCTCAATCACAATGGATCCTCAAGGAAATAATTATCTGTAACTTGATGCAGTAATGTGTTCCCTGAGGATCCGTTTTGGATCAGTATCTATATGTATTTAGGATAGGAGTTATATCACAGGGCTCAATACAACCAAAATGGTGAAACCCGCGTAGGAACATTAATTATATGCGTATATACATATATAATATTATACAAGCACACACACACATACAAACACACACACACACACACACACACACACACACACATACGCACACACACATATCTATATGCAGACATGCACACACGCTAATGTGTAAGTACAGAAGTGGAGCTTAGCTGAATAGTTAAGAAAGTTGCTCCAAGATAAATATGCCATGGATTCGATTCCACTGCATGGTATTTTAAGGAAACGTCACACTCTATATGTAAACATTAGTTAGATGGAGAATCTATAGAAATCCATCGGGAGATTTAGTTATACATGTCAAAAGTGATAGTCTTGCCAAAAATTCTACCACATTGATTAAGTCTGAGAATTCCATGAAGTGAATGAACACTGGAATCAGTGTAATCGACTTACCCTGTAATACTCACTCGAAATTCTCACTTGGTTAATAGATTAAGTTTGGAAAAACTAATTAACTTGATCGACGAAATTTATTTTCCTTGTCGACCGACGGGGATCCATCGCTATATGCACACTTATCTATCTATCTATCTATCTATCTATCTATCTATCTATCTATCTATCTATCTATCTATCTTTCTCTATCTCTCTCTCTCTCTCTCTCTCTCTCTCTCTCTCTCTCTCTCTCTGTATATATATATATATATATATATATATATATATATATATATATATATATATATATATATACATATATACATACATATAGATGGATAGATAGATAGATAGATAGGTAGATGGATAGATGTCTACATGAACTTAAATATACACATACTTAAATACGTCCATATATGTGTGTGAGTGTGTATCTGTGTATATATCTGTGTGTGTGTCTGTGTGTGCTTGTATGTGTGTGCGTGTCTGTGTGTGCGTGTCTGTGTGTCTATGTGAGTATGTATTTATAAGTAGGATATCAGTAACACAACATACGTCTCTAGAATTTCTAAACATATAAATCTTCAAATCTTATACTCAGTAAAAGACGTAGTGTACAGAAAAAAAAATATTGTTCCGTTAAAAGCAGATAGTAGATATTATTCTAGCTGACACCCGTTGGGGTTTGAAAAATAACACTTTGGAAGCATTACCGAATTACCCTTCTGATTTTCTGAAGATGCCTGGAGACACATTTTGCCCACTTATGTGAATGGGATTTTAAATGATGTCTTAGACTCATTAAATATTTCTTGTGCAATCCATATCAGAAGTGAAAACACTCTGAAAATTTACCACAGGCATTTTCAGCTAAGCCATAGATATACTTAGTATTAACTGCATAAGCTTCGCTGGATGGGGACAAACTGCTGTCTCATTTGTAAAAAAATGTTAAAATATATCTCGAAATTCTAAATGTAGTACAAATATGATTCACTTGGTAATTTTCTGCTACAGGAGCTGTGATAGTTCTTTGTAAATGCATCAATAGGCATATTATAAACGAATATAAATATGTTTGTGTTTTGATATTGCTGAAATTCAAGGCAAAATTACATTTAATGCACTCTGGTAACAGTTTACAAAGCATGTTACATGTTTCTGTAAAGAGTAAGTTACGTAATTAAGAATAACAATGAGTATTATGATAATGAATTATTTTATTGAGACAATATCAAAAAAGTGATGGGGAGAGATGCAGTTTCTTAAATATATATTTTAGATTGGTTTTGCATTATACCAAAATATTGAAATGACAGAAAAGCTACATTGTTGGATATATTGTTGAGCTATGTTTAGTGGTATATTCACACACTGAGTTGAAACCTTACTAAAGTTATCGTCGCAGAATAAGACGCTTCTGAAGTGTTGATATTCATTTAATTTATGTAACTTTTTCAGTATAAGAGGCATTTAGACTATTTTAGAAAATATTGTCTTTGTTGTTATCATTACAGAGTTGGAGTGGAAAATGACATAGCTAGATGCTTGCTGTGTTTTTTAGAAGTAATCCTACACTATATAAGTATCTATAATGCACAGAAGATTACATACGTCGTTATTTTCGTTCTCATAAACTATCCACACATTTAAAAGTCGTGATTCTAGAACAGCAGGAACAATGAGGCTTTGGACATAGCGTATTTATTTATTTGAATGTTGGTCCTTACAAGTATTACTGTCGTGAATGTCAATGCTGATGATACCTGTACAGTGATAAAATAGAAATGAACAATATATTGTCAACTTAATTAGTTCTATCCTTCTCTTGGAAATATTTCACCTTTTGCCCATGTAAAACATCATTATTATCATTATCAATATTTCTGTCACTACTAATGATATTTAAAAAGAGATCAAACTAAAATGCTGATAATGATTCATGAATACTAAATAAATTTACATATACAGACAAAAAAATGATAAACGGAATACAGTTGAATATTGGCAGGAAGACAACATAATTCACAATTAAATTTATTAAATTTAAATTATCTTCCCTTCTTTCCTTCTGTCCATATATTGGCACGCAATGACTGATCTCTTCCATTATCAATGAAGTTGTCATTAATAGAACAGTATAACACTATCAGGCAGTACGATACAAGTAGGTGGTAACAATCCTTTAAATTATAAGAACAGTGAAGAATAAAAAATTAAACAATCCTTTAAATTATAAGAACAGTGAAGAATAAAAAATTAAACAATCCTTTAAATTATAAGAACAGTGAAGAATAAAAAATTAAACAATCCTTTAAATTATAAGAACAGTGAAGAATAAAAAATTAAACAATCCTTTAAATTATAAGAACAGTGAAGAATAAAAAATTAAACAATCCTTTAAATTATAAGAACAGTGAAGAATAAAAAATTAAACAATCCTTTAAATTATAAGAACAGTGAAGAATAAAATATTAAACAATCCTTTAAATTATAAGAACAGTGAAGAATAAAAAATTAAACAATCCTTTAAATTATAAGAACAGTGAAGAATAAAAAATTAAACAATCCTTTAAATTATAAGAACAGTGAAGAATAAAAAATTAAACAATCCTTTAAATTATAAGAACAGTGAAGAATAAAAAATTAAACAATCCTTTAAATTATAAGAACAGTGAAGAATAAAAAATTAAATTAGAGAAACCATTGAGTAGGTGCGTAATTAATTTGAGCATAAATGCTTGGTTTCCACTCACATCATATATGCCCTGTTCTTGTATTTGAAGTTGTTTTAACATGTGAAGATTCTTTATTAGTCACATACCACGAAAGGAGCAAAAAGGACATTGAAGTAGTTGTAATTCCAGAAGGGAATTTAGAGTTTCCTGCGTAAGCACTTTTGTATATTGGAATGATAATTGTAATAAACATATTTTCTAAAATAATAATATTTAATCAAATAAATGGTCAACGCAGTGTCCATGACGTTCGTAGTTCCTCTAAGGCTGGTTTGAACACACCATATGATTACGTTAGCAAGTAAAACAGAAACTGAGAATTAAAGGAAATTAACGTTTTGGGAAAGAAGGATCTTGTTGAGTACATTAAGTGTTGAGGGTATGCAACTACCTAGTTTTGAGAGTTAGAGCTTGTAGCAATGTAAATACAATAGATATAACAAAGAAGAAAATATATCTGTAAACTAGAGCGTGTTCTGTTATGGTAAGTGAGTTGTCAGTGCGTAGCACGATTTTCGTTTCCTCGTGGTGTAGGTTGTTTGTGTGCGTAGCTGCAACAATATCTGAGATGTGGTAGCAATTTCTATTTTCTCAGTTCGTTCAGACAGACAGCAAACAAGGCTAAGTAGCGAGGTTATAATATGAAATAATATCAAAATAAATTTCCGGCATGACGAAATGTATGAAAGTAACATAAAAAAGGGAAGGAATATTATATTGTAACAACAATATTTAATGCTTGCAGCAGAGAAAAGTAATGAGATGGAAATTCAAAGTAAGAAACTCTACCACACCAATCTCAAAGTCCTAGCTGTCCACAATAGACCAATTTTGGAAGCCTGCTCTGACCTCATGACAGTTGCCATTTCTCCGACATATTTCTTGAACCTGCTTATTGCTTCCAGTGCTCCTACAATTACTGGGATAACAGCACTCTGCTCATGCTCTCATTCTTGCAATCTCGACTTTTAGTAGCATTTTTCAGCTTTTTTGTCATCTGCGCATGCATGTACCGGTATCTCTGGCGATATCTCTGATCTTGGTTTCCTGTTTTCTTTTATCCGCAACAACAATGTCTTGTCTCCGGGCATCGATTAGGAAGTCACACTGGATTGGGAAATCCCACAAGATCTTATCTCATTGCATTCAGTGACGCCGTCTGGTTCATGCTTCTATAATTTTTGTGCTGTACCCAGACCGTACTTTCCACACAGTCTCCAGTGAAATAACTTAGATACGTGCCTCTTTTTGTAATGTTTTTGAGCCAGCTTGCTCACTCACAGTACGTGATATTGTTTCTTTTTTTTGCTGCCACATCCTACAAAGTGGCGATTCACTACTCTTATTTATTTGGAAATTTATGTAACTAGTTCTCGCAGCTTACTCCCGGGCGCTTTATATCAGTGCCTCAGAGTATCTTTTCAAATAACTTTTTCTTAGTCATCTCCAGCTGTTGGTCTTGTCTTTACCTTCGATTTCTTGAGACATTTTCCGTACATTGCTTTCATTTCCTAATTGATTATTCTTTGTTTTTCATCTTGTTTCATAAACGATTTTGGGTGCGTCACATTTTCGATATGTATCGTGTTGGTATTTCTAACAGTGGAAAGCAAGGATTCTCTCTGCTATTGGGACGTCCCATCCCAAACTGCGTTTCTCGTTGGCAACACAGATCTTGCATCCTATACGACATTTTCCTTCCATGTTTCTAAGCACATACAGTCTATCAATATCGCTTTTGGTGCAGTTCCTTGTTAATTGCCATCACCTGGTTTTTCTATCTATTCCCAGAAGCTCGTCTTTGTCCATCTAACGAAACTTGCACCGTATCCCATAATGGAAACAGCCCATGTGTTTATTGCTCTGATTTTGCTCTTTCCATTGAGTCTGCTTCCCATTATTAATTTTGTTCTTCTGAGATATTCTCGTCTAAAGCTTTCCTTCATTTCATTCTCTTTGATTATTATCATACTCCAAAATACCTAGATACATATATCCATCAGTTTTAACACCCTTGTGTATATCACTGTTGGGTATTCTTGCACCATAAGGCGATACTACTTTGCCTTTTATTATTATAAGCATTCCACACTTTTTAGTCCTGTCCCATTATCATTTCTTCTTCTTCTTCTTCTTCTTCTTCTTCTTCTTCTTCTTCTTCTTCTTCTTCTTCTTCTTCTTCTTCTTCTTCTTCTTCTTCTTCTTGTTTGGTTGTTGTTATTATTTGAGACGTCGCACAGTATCGACTATCCTGATGTTGTTAATTGAAGATACTGTGTCTACTGGGTTTGGTACTGTTTGTCAAGTCACAACAAGGACCTCAGCAGACAGTACTTTACGCAATATGCGTACAGTTGCAAGTAATGCCGATTTTTTGCAATACACTTAGATTGTAAGGCATTTCTAAAGTTTCCAGATGTTTTACAGGTTGGATGTTATTGAACCCAATGTTCCGATTACAATAGGAACACACTTTATGTTTGACTCTCGTAGCTGACACATCTTAGCGATCTCAATTTTCAGGTCTCCATATTTATCAAACTGTTCTCTTTCATTATAATATATTGATCTCCTGTCACTGTCATGTCGATTATTAAGCACTCTTGTTTTTCCCTCCTAACACCTTGTCTGTCTGCTAGTCAAAGTCCCAGAGGATTTTTGCCTTCCCTTTTCGTCCATTACCTTTTTTGGTGTATGTTGAGACCAATCACCCGTTACCTTGTATCAATGCTTCCGGTTAGTATCCGGTGAAAGTTTTGGGTTACCTTGTCATTTCTGCGCTTGTACATTTTCACAAGCACTAACAATTTGAGTCACGTTTTTTACCCTCTTCCCACACATTCTGCAGAGGCTCATTACACTTATATGTATATATATCTTTTAACTGAGTTGGTGGTCAATTTCTGATCCTGAGCAGCGATGTTTAGGCTTTCAGTATTCTTTTTTTAGGTCACCCTTGCTGAGCCACCTCTGAGGTTTTTTCGTCTTTTAAGTTATTTAATTTCACGGTGGAACTAACCATGTGATTCCATGCGGAGGATGGTTGATTCTCTCTCATTTGCTGTTCATGATCGGAATTCATGAGCATACTCAAGTTCATTTTCGGTAAATCCTTCTGCATTAGCAGCATACTGTAGCAGGTCTTGTTTGATGTTTACCAAATACTCTACCATGTTTCTTCTTCCACTGTTGATACACTCCCAAGTGCTAATCAGCCTACGTCCACCTTTACCCTTCTTCATATAGAGTCTATGTACATTCGCCTTAGGGTGGAGAGCATCATGCATTGTCATTGTCTTTCGGTTATGCGATCGAGTTTGTCAATCTCCATTTGTGTCCATTTCATCTACAAACTCCTTGAAAATGACTTCTCCAAAATTACATAGAGCACCTTGACAGAGAGCTGTCTTCCTCACCTGAAGCTTCTAATAACCATTTCTGGCTCTGTGAGGAACTACATATACTGCAGCTGCCAGCAGTATTCATCAACAAGAAAACCTATCTGCCATGTAAATGATCTTCAAACTCTTTCCTGCTGATATACCAGAACAATCATCATAAATCTAGATGGCCCATATCAAATTGCATTGTAAAGAAGTCCTGCTTGCTCATAGTGAGATTAGTCACCTTTCTGCTGACCACCATAATGGCCTAGCAGACCTAAAACCAAGTCACAGATGCATCAAAACCCAGTCTTATTAGAAACAATAGAAGAACGATCTTTGTACACAAATATTTCGAGAGAAAAAAACAAACGAGTACAGGTTAATGTTTAGTGCAAAGAGAAGGGAGAAAAATACCACACTGAATCTGCCCCGGCCTGTCAGACGTTCAATAATATTTGGACCAATATCGTCGCAGGGGTGCGTATCAGTGCAGAGACGAAGAGAGAAGCTACACGTCTAATGGCTATTGTTTCGATTGTACTTACCCATCTTAATGGCACCTGGATACCACTGAGCTATACTGGAGGAAGCTGAAATAAAGGACATATTATCATTCAACTTAGCGGCTTCAGGCAGGTAGGAGCCTCGTGGCAGGCTCTGCACCCGATGGCTTGACGTGATTAAAGAAGATCGCCAAAGACTCGACTTTATCTTGGAGGATGAAGAGAGGGCGGCATGGTACCGGCAGCAACGGGGAGAACTGGTGGACTTGATGAGCTCTACACACAATCACAACCCGAGGACTACAAGCCTGGGATTGACCCCAGTGTCATCAATCAAGAGCATGAATCAAGCAAGTAGAAGAAACCGGGGTTATTTAATTTTTGAACTGAACACATTTTGCTTGAAAGAGTTAAAGGTGCATAGAAGAATGGAAGGGAGGAGAGTATTATGCTGCGTTCCCAAAAGCAGAATCAGTCATGGCTCGAGAGTAACAGCAGCATTGCTAACAGTCTTATAGATTGCAACCCCAAGGTAGATGCACTGATTTAACTCCAACGAAATTTTCACACATAATACATTTTGAATATGTAGTTAAATTAATTGAATGAAACATTTGTCTTCACTAATTCTGTGAGTTACAGAGTATTTTAAAATCTCTTTTCTTGAGAATTTTGTGAATATATCAAATAAACTTTTAAAATTTCATCTTAAAAGTTTTAAAACGAGGTTTAATTTTTGGAAATACTTATTGCGTGTTTTCTGCAACTCGGATAAGGAAATAATGATGATATAGAAATAGTAATTTCTATCACAATCACAAGACCAGTACATTGCAGAAGGTATTAACTGATTAACTTGAAAAGTACCTCAAGCTCTCGATTATGAAATGATATGGAAAGAGTAAACTATAAATGAAATATATATATTCCTCACAAAATTAGGTGAAAAACTTTCGTGTTTCTAAAGAATTAAAAAAATTTGTTTCGCCCTTTCAAAGCCTAGCCAGGCGCATGGGCCCGGTTTCCCGGTTTCTATGGTGTATGTGTTCCCCCCAGCTGGACGGGACGCCAGTCCATCGCAGCGTTACTCAAGAAACATGAAGAAAGAGTGAGAGAAGGTTGGTGCGAAAGAATACAACAGGGGTCGCCACCACCCCCTGCTGGAGCCTCGTGGAGCTTAGGTGTTTTCGCTCAATAAACACTTACAACGCCCGGTCTGAGAATCGAAACCACGATCCTCTGACCGCGAGTCCGCTGCCCTAACCACTGGGACATTGCGCCTCCGTTTGTAATGAGTATCAGAGCAAAATGAACGCAGAGGGAAACAGAGTTCTTTCTCTACATAAACGCATAATTGTTATTGTATAATAAATCACAGCCGATTGGGAGAAAGTAGTAAAATGGATAATTGGAAACAATGAAATTTTAAAACCATGTGATGCTGAATTAAATAGGAATTACGTTATGGAGATAGCTATCAAATTAAGCACGGTTATACGGTAATTTGTGGAGAAGGTTAAATGATTAAGCCAGGAAATTTGAAAATATGAAGAGTGTGTTTTTAAAATAATTTGTATAAGTTAAAGTAAAAGTCTGTATTTAATGTGTGAAAATATGATTCTTATTAAAAAAAGATATCATAAATCTAACGAAAATAAATGTAACATTTTGAGTGGAGACACAAATTAGAAATTTTCCTAAAGCTTAAGTATCAATATATTTTTCTTTCAGATAGCTTCCGGACGAAAAAAAAAAAAAAATCAATTCAAGTATCTGACATTTTCCTTTATGCTGTAAACTTTGTTGCACGTTCCTCTGTCAGTTATTTATGTTAGTTGTTTTTAGAAACGGAAGAAACTATTATTTGCATAAGTATGACAAGAGAAACATTCCAAGACAGATTTATAGTAATATACACACAAAACGACATTTTCTCACATTGTGAAGTTTACACACGCACGCAAACATCACACACGTGTATGTATATGGTTATTCATGCACACACACACACACAAACATACGATGACTGTTCATTAAAGATTTCCCTTGACCTACTTCCCAAGAACTGAGATAAAAGAAACCTGGCATAATTATTAGTTCTCTGCATAACCACCACTAATGGTGACACACTTCTCTCATCGTTTTCTGCAGCTGTGAAGACCCCATCTGTAGATGTCGGTAGGTTGCGTCTGGAACCAAGATTTTACCTCGGAAAAAAGTTCATCATCATCCGAAAACTGCCCCTTCCCTTCAAATAAGACTTCCTCGTTGAAAAGAGGGCGAGATCAGATGGTGCGAGGTAGGGGAAGTAAGGGGGATGAGGAAGGATTTCAGAGCCGCAGGAATATATTTTCATCTGAGCAACATTCGCATTGTGAACTGGAACGTTGTCTTGGAGGAGGCGAACTTCTTTATTCAGCAGACCACGCCTCACTGCTTCGATGGCGTCACGCAATTTCTGCAGCGGTGAAGCGTAATACACCCGTTAATTGTGGTGCCTTTTGCCAGAACATCCATCATCACTACTCCGCGCTGGTCCCAAAAGATTGTGGGCATCACCTTGCCCGTTGAGGGTTGGACAGGAACCTTCATTGGAGGTGTTAAGTTATGATACTTCCATTGCTTCGACTGGATTTTAGTCTCAGGATCATAGTGATGGACCCATGATTCATCTTCTGTGATAAGTCTGTCGAAAAAGCCCTCCTCGTTTCCTTGACATATTGCCAAAAGAACCGGGAAGCAATTGACTCGTTCTGAAACGGTGTGAGCATCCGAGCAATCTATCATGCAGACAACTTCCACATGAGCAAATGGTTGTCAATGTTTTTTTTTCCACAGACCCCACATTTATATTCTTGGTCTAGTTGCCGAAGAGTTATGCGGCGATCCTCCAAAATGACAGCTTTTAATCTATTGAGTGTGTCGTCATCCATAGCGGAATGTGGTCGTCGAAGAATAGGAGCAGTTTACAAAGGGAGAATAAACCGAGTACTTATTCTATCGGTCTATTTTGCCGAACTGCTAGATTTAGGGGCCGTAAATGCAACAACATCGGTTGTCAAGCGATGGCGGGATGACAAGAACTGACACACACATGCATAAACATATATATATATATATGTGTGTGTGTGTGTGTGTGTGTGTGTGTATAAAATATATATGCACACACACACACACACATATATATATATACATATATATATATATATATATATATACACACCCACACATCTATGTATATATATATATATATATATATACATATATATATATATATATATATATATATATATATATATATATATATATATATATATATATATATATATATATATATATATATATATATATATATATACACACAATAATGTTAGTAAGTTTCAGCTTCCTGGAGATTATAGCAAACCATGTAGTTAATACTGGAAGTACATAAGCATGGACATCTCGGAGCAATAAAGTACTTGTATTATTGTAATGCGTACTACAGAAAAATGGAAAAGATGTACTAAACTAAAACGTGAAGATCATTTTGGAATTTCATTAATTAACGTATTTTATCTGTACATCATCATAAAGACTCATATGTGTATGTCTGTGTAAGTGTGTGTACATGTATGTGTGTGTATGCGTGTGTGTGTGTGTATAAAAACGGAAAGAAGTGAATTTAGTGTCCCATGGTATATATTTTAAAACGAAAGTGTATACCAAATACCACACAATATTGATTCTCGATTTATTGAAATTATCTTCGCGCTAAGAGATTACACATCATTCGCTTGGTGGCAGTTAAAATCATTTCCAAATTAGAAGTATAGGTATTTTCAAGAAAAATAAAACTGGCATGCCACGGAGGAAAAGACAATCTCAGTGTCTAGAGTATACAGCATAACTGTTACGTTTCAATCTCAAATGGCATCATTAACACAGCAGTGGACCTATCTTCACTTCAACAGCTAGAACATTTAAGTAGTAGAGTACATTTACGGTCCTGGTTATTTGCGTAGATCCGTTGACAGGACTAGACATCAAGAGTTCAGCAGAAAAACTGAAGATAAATTGTGTGAAAAAAAAAACATAGGTTTCGAAAACATAGCAGAAGTCTGAACAGTTGGAGAAAACGATGAAATAGTGGTAGAAGTAATTTGGACAGAGAGTGAATATATGCTGAAGTATGGACTCTGAAATCTCGCAAAGAGTAAGAGAAAGGTGAAATGCCATTGCCTTGATCAAAAACAGCTAGCCAAAACCATACGTGACTTCCTGGGCGCTTATAGACGAGTGAGGCATAAACTACAACACAGAATGAGGAAAAGTGACTGGGTACGAGACATGGCCACAGAAACATTCATGATAGGAATGCCATTGTGGTAGAATATCCGAAATAAGCAAATAAGAAAAAGGAGTAGAGTGAAGGATGTCAACGCGGAATACCGAACCCGCAAATTCCATCTGGATGGGTATGTCGTAAGATACTCTGACAGATGGGATCTTGAAGTTATCCAGTGATAATTAAGACATCGGAAGAAAGCACTCGGAACACGTTCAAGAGGTTGGAAATTTGATATAACCAACGAAATGGCTTCAATTGGACGAGAAAACCATAATGAAAGGAAGTGTGGAAATGCATTGTGATCAGCGATCTATACAGACTGTCTGTCAACGAAAATGCACCGTAATGTACGACTGGTAAAGTATGCAGAAAACTAATTTACTTAGTTCAAACATTATCTGATATTACTCAATATGTTAGGTACAGTGAACAGGTATATTTATGCCGAAATTCATAGTCACTTCGCAGCCTTACTCAAAGTGTCAAACTACTAACAATACTGTTAATTATTCAAAATGCTTACGTTACAAACATTCACAACTGCGTGTTTCTAAAATTAATGAAGTATTATGTCACAGCATATCAATTTATGATTGATGTACTCAATCTAAATGTGTCCACCTCTAACCCGACTCTTTCTTTTACTACTTTTGGTCATTCACATTACTAAAAAAACATTGCCAAAACTCTGCCGGAAATAAAGAACACTCAGATAAAACTAACATGCGAAACATTTTTTTTAGGAATCACATCCATCTGCAGAATATTCTAGTTAACATGGATGTTAAAGACACGAAAGAGTAGTAACGGTTAAATTGTATTTTATATCTTCTTTCTGCGCAATGCATTAAGTGTTCATATATTTTGTTAGCGAAAAACAACTTTATTGCTATACATATTTTCTATGTAGTAGAACATTTTCGAGTTAACATCAGTAGTCTTTAAACAATGTTTTAAAATGTTATCACAACACCACTAATTTTAGGGGAAGCGCTAAGCAGATTACATCAGCCCCTCTGCTCAACAGGCATTTATTTTATCGTCTCCGAAAGAATGAATGAGAGAGTCGACTCATTGGAATTTCAACTTAGTATGTGAAGACGGATAAAATGTAGCTAAGCATTTTGTCCGTCGTATCTGCTAGCTCGCCGACTAAGTAGTCTTTAAATAATGAAACAATGCAGTGTCATTTGTTCATAGACACAAGCAATCTTCCCAATATCAACCATCACTTTGTACATATCATTTAATAGAAAGTGTTTTATAAATTGTTCAGAAGTAATCGAAGATCGAAGCTTATGAACACGATACGAATAAAGATTAGTTATCCTCCCTGATAACATTGGAGATAAGTGCATTTCATTGGTTACTACACACTCAGTGTTTTGAAGATTCACGGAACGGAAATACTCGAAATGATAAGTGATCTAAAATTTAACAACAACAATGTTTACCGACATTAACTAAGCTACGGCATAAAAGGCATTAAAAATTCTAATGAAGTGCTTGCATTTTATGTTGCAGTGACAAATATGTAGATTAATACATTGACATAGAGATAAAAAGAAAATTATACATTGTAAGATTAGAAAAATTAACAATTCCACGCATCAAAAACAATTTCAATACTGATGCTGAGATATAGTAGTAACTTTGAATAAACCTAACATAGAGTATAGAACAAATTGTAAATAATATATCGCATTAAAACTCACTAACAAATTATATTTCGGTTTAATATATTTGGAGAACTTGTGATATTTTGAATATGTAATGTGGGTCCTTTTTGGATTTCTCCTGAATCAATTTAGATGAGGTTTTTTTTACCCTGTTGGGGAAATTTCATTATGAATTTTTCCAAAACTTAAATATCAGGTTCCGTAAAAAGTAAGCAACGTTTGGAACCATAAAAAATTTGTACTGGATTTTTGCAGTGTTTTAAATTTTTTTAAAACAGTTTTTTTTTGCAATTGTCTGGTAATACCGACTTAGACTTGCTGAAATTCATTAATAAATTAACGTTGATATTTGTTTCACCATC